>NW_015114205.1:21690-95157 GCF_001443285.1 Poecilia latipinna | reverse complement strand
AAACACCCACACACAAAAAAAAGTGTGTCTATGTAAATAGAAATAAATATATATATATATATATATATATATATATATATATATATATATATATATATTAAATATCATAAAGTATGTATTTTCAGTGTCAGTGTTCAAAAGTGAAACTTGGAAACTAAACATTTTTATTACTGCAAAAACCACTAAAAAACCGCATTTTTAAAACAGTAATTATAGCCTACGCAATCATGATGAAGGTTGCTGACTTGAATGTTTTCCAGTAGACAATCACAGAGATTTGTTTCAAGGTCAATAAGCCACAAAAGGATATTTTTAGTGGCTAATTATCAAGCACTTTTTCTTTGTTTAGCCCTTTTGCTAATATTGAAAATGTTTAGCACAGTTAGCTTCCCCTAAATTAGATTTCCCAGATATATTCTAATGCACTGATTTACTTAGCAGTTTGTGAACTTTTAACTGAATAAAGTTCAACATTTGTGTTTTTTCAACTGTTAAGATTTCTTCAACTAGTTAAATGTTTATATTCATGCCCTTATTTTGAAGTGGGTGAAGACTGTTTACACAGCAGTTCCAAATCCTCCCATCGTGTTCTCGCTCTTTTTTTCTCAAAATGAGAAACATACAGGAAAAAAATAAAACATGGACAGTAGAGATCAAGGCATAAATGTAAACTAAGACTAACATTTCAGTTAGTCTTAGATGTTGCTAAAGACGTTGACTGGTTATAGTTTCCTGTACCCAGGCATGTAAATGGAAAACTGAGTGAAAGGAAGAAAAGGAAGTGTGGAAGAAAAGAGGACAACGACACCCATATTGTGATGATGGGTTGTGGCTGGTCTAGCTGTACATTTGTTTGGTTAGGAAGCTAAATTTCAGATTTAAATGTGAAATAATTTGCTCATTTATGTTGTTTGGTTTTGAACAATCAGCACACTGTGGTTTTACAGAGCTTTAGCTGAAACAAGCTGACTAGCTCCAAGTCAGTTTATAGATCTGGCTTAGCTCTACAAACCTTTCAGCCCTGATCTGTGGGTTCTTCACCAGCTGGAGCTCCTTATTCCTTTCTTATTTTCTTAAAAATCACCCCAGACTTTAAAACCTAAGAAATGAGAGACCAGTATTTTCACACAGAAGAACCGATTCTAACATAATTTGCATCTCTGTGAACGCAGAGAAACTGAACAAGTCTCGCCATGCCTCTGCACTATCAGGAGATCACAGCTGAAAAACAAACAGCCTCCTGACTTCACGATAAACAGGCATCTGTGAGGAGTTTAGCAGTTTGCCAAGGCTCCAGGAAACCCAACACAGAGATTTATCTTTCACTCAATTACTAATTAGCTTCTGGGAATAAAGAGGATTCTTCAGGAAGAGCTTCCTTTAACTCTAATGCACTTGAAAATAAACTGTAAAATGATAATAAATATAGGGATAAAGATACATATATGGGATTCCAGAATGAGGTTTTGCATTAATTGATCCATTAATGCTGCAGCTTAGCAGACCATGCCCTCCGATACGCATTCAGACTCAGACGGTCTTTGTCTTGCCAAGTTGCCTAAATCCTGACATTGTAATTCTCCAATTAACCCCCTGCTGTTCTATTCTCTGCTGTCCACCCATCCCCACCGCTTTTCCATCTTCCACTATCTCCACCTCCTCATCCGTTTAAACAACTGATTTATGTTTTCCATCATCCTCTCCTTTCCTGCAGTTCGCATCAAGCCGGGTTCGACGTCTCCAGTGGAGTATCAGAGTGACAGCGACGCAGAGAGTGGTACAGAGTCCGGATCGGCCTCCCTCAGCGCCCAGAGCATCGACGCAGGGTGAGTGCATCCGTCCGTCTGTCTGTCCGTCCATCCATCCATGCAGCCAGCCAGCATCAGACATAGCAATCAAAACAACAGCTCTCTTTCTACTCCCACTTATCCTGTTAAAAGTTAAAGTTCATTACCGTTAATAGAAGACGGTACAACTCTGTTTTTTATGTTGTTTGAAAAGATTTGCAAAATTGCATTTAAGTGAAACATGAGACTTATGGAACAGTGTCCAGTTCCATTTCTGCTACATCAGACCGTAGCAGAAATGTCTGATCATAATGTTCAGCTCCTTGTTTGAAGAAACTCACACAAAGCACATCAGCAGAAACATGTCGTTCTGTTAAGCATGTTGGTGGAGGGGTCATGCTATGGGCCTGCCATAAGCTCTTCTGTTGATCATCATATACTGAGAAAAATGTCAGATCATCCCACTTGACGGCTGTGTTTAACCAAAAAACAACAAAAACACAAGTCCAGGTCTATCAATTAGCATATGTTTGCAGCCACTGGAGTCGCCCCCTGCTGGTTATCTTTGCACTTAACATATTCACAATGCCTTTCCGTAACGTTAATGAGAAGTGGAAGTTTTCACAATACTGGCTTTTTGCAAGTCAATTTCAAAATGATCTTTAAGCCCATTTTATTTTTTGCTTTCGTCTTGATTTTCAAGATAACTTCTTTAACAAACTTGATTGATTCTCTCTGCTGAAATAAACAACAAATGGTCAAAAGTTTTTCTACACACCTTGACCAACTAATGTTTTTTTTTTTTTTTTTTTTCAATTATCAGCGAGGAAGATAACCATTAAAACATGATTAACTGTGGAAGGTGCAGTATTTCTTTGTAAGTCGCTGAAGCTGTTGATATGCCATTAATGCGACGTCAGCTGACTCTAGAAGCCATACTACAAGTCAGCAGGGTCAGAAAGAGAGTGCAATGTGCAGCAGGGTTTATGAGAAATTCGGTCTTTGCGTGGGTCACCTCCTTCGCCTGCAGGCTCCTGACTAATTACATTACTGCAGTGAAGCCATGACTGGATGCTTATATAACCTTATATAACCCACCGTACAGCTGAACACACTGGAGACGCCCAGGCTGCAACACAGGAAGACAAAGTGTGCAGAGAGACTGGAGGTGCAGTCTGCATGCTTCATAAAAAGAAGTCTGAGATGTTGCAGAAACACTTCTCTCTCTCTCTCTCTGTGTGTATGTGTGTTAGTGTCCAGTGGGTTCATTAGAAGATCAGCAGAGTTTCTGCCACACCCGCATGGGCGCGGCGCTGTTACTTAACTGTATTTCCAGGGTGTGGAAGCTGATGGTTTGTTCAGTTCTGTAATCTACATGTGTGTGCATGACTGCCTTGTAAAAACTCTGCACATTAGTGGGGTATTTTATATTTATAATGAAGATTATTTGGACAGTTGTGCATTTGTGTGTCTGTGTGAGAGGAAAAAAAAGGGATTGCTTGTGTGACTGTGTGTTGCTGGGCAGGGCTGTCCCAGAACCGGGGTGTAAACAATGGTTACGTAATGCAGTTTGCCGTCACACCTCTTTGTAAGATGGACTTGGAGATCAGTGATTTTTTTTTTTTTTTGTTCCTCTATACCATTCATTAACCCCCCTCCCTCCCCACTCCCAAAAATAGATACTTCAGCAGAAAAGAGAAAAGTAGCAGAGTGAAACTAAGAAGACAGTAAAACATTTGAGGAAGACAGAAAGGAAAAAATGGAATGATTTGAATACATGACAAAGAGAGAAAGGTTCATGGTAAAATACAGTAGGTTGTCTTGAGAAGCTGTTGGAGAGTGTATGTGTGACGCCACCTGCTGGGCAGAGATGAAACTACAACATTATTTTATTGATATTCACAGAACTGATGCCTGCTTGTATTTTAGAAAAACAACAAAAATATTTTCAGGACTTTACTCTTAACTAGAAAAATCTCCATTTTTGGGGAAAACTCAAAGGGAATTCTCTAAGCCAAACTGATGAGCTCAACTAAAGAAAGAACTTGTTAGAAAACAAAACTGCCATAAATATTCAAAGAAAAACCTTCATAGAGATGTAGAAATATACTGAACAATCAAAGCTTGAGCTAAAGCTAAAAATTGTTGAAGAAGTTGATGTCTGAACCTGGTCAGCTGAACATGAGAGCTGATGGCTGAAAAACTGAATGAAGTCAAAGTGAAATCCATTGATAGTCAACAGGTAGTACTTTGACTGTTCTTAGGCCCCTTGTGCTCACAGGCCTGTAACAGTTAATACATTCATTACTTTCATGCACTTATGCCTAAATGTTCCTTAGTCTACCTGAGTTTTTCCTGATCTACATTGATTAGTTGTCAAACTATACAACTTAACTCAGACTGGCTTCCTAAGCTTAACTTCAGATAATATGAATTACAACAACACATAATTTCATTTTTGGACTATTAGAATATTTTTGAGTTGAACTGAATGCCTGTTAGCTAACTGTTTACCATGCTAACAGCAGCTTATTTATTATAACTAGCTGAAATGCTAAAATAAGCAGATCTATTGTGGTTGGTAACATTTAGTTAAGTTCAAATCAGTTCACGTGCTTCCATTAACTAACACACTAACATTAACATGTTAGCTTATGTCAACCAAATCTGTTATGCTAACAGCAGTTTATGTGCTATCATTATCTAAAAGGACCATTACTTACACAATTAGCAGAAGAAGTTCTTGTTTAATGATGCTCCAGCTCATGTTATATTTTCACAGGCAAAGCTGAAGCAGTAGTTTCTTCTAAAACCACTACTGAAACTAGTTTTAATTTTGGAAGCTCCTATCACTGAAAAACTTTACTGTTTCAGAAATAGCATTGCAATTGTAACTGAGATAAACACAACCGACAACTTTATATATAAAATACAGTGGTGTTTGCACATAAATATAGACGTTAGCATAAACAAACACAATCTTCCCTGTTCTGTTGTACCACCTGGTCCTGATGTGCTGGTACTCCAACATTCTTCCAGTGAATAAGCTACATGTTTAATCTGATAAGACTCTCACAAAGGAAATGCTGAGCCAAGGATATCCTGGTCATTTTCCAGTGAAAGACAGATGAAGGTTGGAAATGGGCTGAAATTGATTTTCCCTTTCATTTGTGGGTCTAAATTCCAATACAATAATAATATATCCTTCATCCCATACACTTTCTGGCACTATCAAAGTCAACCAGTCACAGACAGTTTTGATTAGCTTTCTTCTGAAGAGAATCAATAAGTGTGGTGGTATTGTTAAGGTAGAAGACTGGGTTTACTTCCACCTGACTTCCATAAATCCAGGACTGCTCTTATTCACTGATGTGATTTTTTTCTTTTAAAAAGAGGTTACACAAACTGACATGAAATAAAGAAATGGTATTGTATTTTCAGTGTCCAGCACCACTAACTCCTACTTGCATCTTTCTGTCCCAGGTCAGTTATAGACTTGGAACCTGTTGACCCCGATACACTAGACCTAAAGAGGCGGCGGATCCACATGTGTGACTATGAAGGCTGTAAAAAAGTTTATACCAAGAGCTCTCACCTCAAAGCCCACAGGAGGATACACACAGGTAAAAGGAAAGCGACCAGCTCACGTCACCAAAAACATCTAAAAACAACATTTTTGCCTTTGACAATAATGGCATTTTGTTTGGCTGAAATCTGAATTTTTATTTTTTATTTTTTTGCATGCTCATTCTCACTAATAATTAAATGCGACCACAATCAGACTTCTTTGTGAACGGCTTAAAGCAAGTGAGTGACTGAAAAAGGGCTACTTTGACTGGGTTTATCTGAAAAAAAAAATAATAATAATAATATAATGCAAAACTATTAAATATTTTCATACCTTACATAGTAACTCAAGAAATGTTGAAATACTACTAGCAATGCAAAAAATAAACATATTTGTATGCTTAACCATATATTCCACAAAATTGCTGTGGGTTTTTTTATTTGTTGGTAGTGATTTATTTTTTTCCATCCAACAAATACACTTATTAGACAAAAAAAAAAACAACTGTCTGTGATTGCCTTTAAGTTGAGAACACAGTTGTGTGCACGTTAAAAAACGTACTTTGCATGTGAAAGGCTAAAAATGTTGCATGTCTTTTGGCCCTCCTGGATTTTCATACATGAGGAGCAAGGAAGCCAGGGTTTATCAGAGTTGTGATTTAAACGCACACACCATTAATTATTGTTAGATATATGTGCTTAAATCAGTCTCACTGCACATCCAGAGTCGGTTTTTGAGCAAAACTGGAGGAAAGGTGAAAGTGCTAAGACATCAACATTCCCCTTGGGTGTGAGGTCCATGTATGAACTATGTACAGTTTAGATGCTTAAAGCTCCTGCTTATGTACCAATGATTTGTTTATTTCTAGGAGAGAAGCCGTACCACTGTACTTGGGAGGGCTGCACCTGGCGCTTCGCCCGCTCCGACGAGCTCACCCGACACTTCCGCAAGCACACAGGAATCAAACCTTTCCGCTGCACGGAATGCGACCGCTCTTTCTCCCGGTCTGACCATTTGTCCCTTCACCGCCGCCGCCACGTGATGATGTGAACTCCCCTCCAAAACCAGCCCGTCGAACCGACCTCCGACCCTCTCGGGCTCCCAGAGTCCACCCGCGCAGACAAGAGCCTCCACGATGTTCCACGTTTTGCGTCCAGGATTTCTAAACACAATCTGCAAAGGGGGAACAAGAACACTTCCTCCTTCTCTCCACGTTGAAATTACAGGACAACTGGGAGTGTGTCTGTGCATACGTGTTTATGCATGGTGGATTTATTAATTATCTTCATTGTGCGCCCCAGTTCAGTCCTATCTCAAAATCCTGAACTCAGTTTTTCAATAGCAATGGAATAAGAAGATGGGACTGAAACTCACTCATTCATCCCTCCATCCCTCCATCCATCCATCCATCAGTCCATCCAAGGGAGAGGAGGAAGAGTAGGGGATACAAAGAGGTTGTTCAGTGTTTTTTAAAAACCTAATGTAACTTGGATGTCACTTCAGTTGCTGTTTTCTTTTTTCTTTTTTATTCTGAATTCAGTGTAAGTCTGGAGTTGGTGAAAAGTTGTTCAGTCGCTCCTCAAAGAGTCCAGGAACCTTTTTAGGAATGATGACTTTGTGTTTAAGCCCTGTGCTGTCACATGAGATTTAGCTGTGTGATCAAACAACAATTCACAATGAAGAACGCCATCTAACATCCTAGTAAATTTATTACTGACGTGTTGCAGAGCAAGAATGGTTTGAGTTGAATCCTTTCTGTTCAATACAAATAAGCAACATAAATGCTGGAAAATTAGGGATACCAGTGACTTTTTGCTGGTGCATCTCAATAAATTACACCAACAAAAAATTACAACTATTTATTGCAGTTGTAATTTTAAAAGGAAGATTCCTGTACTGCATTGAAAATTTCACTAAGAATAACATAATTCTAGCTTTTTTTTTTTTTGATGATTAGCAGCATTACGACTATTACATCAGACCAATAAAAAATGATTTAAATAGAGAAATGTGGGCGTATTGAAAAGTGTGCATTTGGTTGGTCAGGAGTCGTTTTGCATGAATTACTGCATCAATGCAGCGTGGCACGGAGGTGATCAGCCTGCGACTAGAAGGTGGTTTATAAATGACCTTTAGCTCGCCTTCGTTGGTGGATCTGGTTTCTCTCAACTTTTAAGTCACATCATAGTAAATGTTTACTCAAGATTTTTAATGAATGAAGGAAATTTAACTGACCTCCTGGGGTTCCTTGCAAACACAGCCTCCAATATTTATGGATTAAGTACTTCGCCGACTCCATGTTGCGAACCCACCTGCAGCAGCTGAAGTGACGTCTCCGGTGTCCTGGTCCTCAAACCAACCCACCTTCCTGGCTCTCCTTGGTACATGGAGCTGCAAGACTGTGAACTTTTTAAAGACTGATTTGTTTTTTTTCAGTGCATCAGTCACGTTGTTTATGTTCTCCCTCCACCTCTCCCTCGGGCGTGCACACACCTTTCCAATCCTTCTTTGGCAACAGTATTTGCTTTGTATGAGTTCTTATTGGTGTTTTACAAAAAAAGAAAAGAAAGAAAGCTAGGCCTTCGGTGAACAGTTTTCTATTCCCTCCAGGTCTGCCAATCTGAACAGTAACAACAACAAAAAAATAAATAAGTCGGATCCTTTTTGTTGATTTTCTGAGGCTGTGAAAAAGATGGAGCAACACAAGTTGTTTAAGAAGACAAACTCTTCATGCAGGGAAACATAATAGGGGGGACTTTTCAGATTGTTTGTTAGTTGCCTGCGTTTGTGTGATTGTGGATGAGTTTTGAGATAAAAAAAAAAAAAAAACTAGAAATAATCAGAAATGAACATTTTTACGAGTGTTTATTGCGGGCATTTGTCAACGTTCTTTTACCTCTTGCCCGTTGAGCCTTAATAACTGAAGTCAATCTGTAAGGGCGAAACCAGAACCACTGAGACGAAGTTTGCAGTCCAAACCGTGACGTAATAAATCTAATGAATCATAAATCCAGCAGCTTTTGGAGGTTTTATTAACGCCTAGTCCACACGTAGCCGGATGTCATCCACACGTAAACTCAGTTTAATATCATTAAAAACGATTTGTGTTTCATTGACCCTGTATTCTAGCATGGTTACTAAAAGTAGCTCAACCTTTGTTTTCTTTTTATTTTCCCAAAAAATATTCTTTATTCCAAACAAATACATTACATAGAAAGATTTTCAACACAATAAGTAACATCAGATTAAACAAAAAAAAAAATAGAAGAATGATGACATATAAATAATATAAATTAACCGCAATTATTGGTAATATTGGTGTTAATGTCTTGAAATCTACAATGTAAAATAAATTAAGCAAAAAAAAAAAAAATCCTCAATAAATATATACATAAATGAGTAAAATAATACTTTTTTCTTAAATGTCCAAAAAAAAAAAAATCAATTGCATATAATAAAGGGTCTCTTACAATGAAAATAAAAACAAAGAATATATAAAAAAGGGGTCTGCTTATAAGATAAAGTTAAATTTATTTTTCACTTATTAATTCTTAAAGCAGCTCAACCACTGTCCACACAAATCCTAGTGCCATGATTTATTCCTTACAGGAAGTTGAGGTTGTTTTGAAGGATGTAATTGGCTGACATAGATTTCAGCTTTGCCCAACACTGCCCCCTATGGGTTGGCATGTTTAAAACGATGGTGAGTGGTGTAATTCAGCAGGTTCATGTTGATGAAGACCTTTCTTAAACGGATCCCTTTCTTAAACGGATTGCTGTACAATGTTATTTTTTCAAATGATGTGGCAGAGATATTTGTTTTCGTAAAGACCCGGCTACGTGTGTTGAAGACCTTGAAGACGGGGGAGAAAATATGAGAATCTCCACTTAATTAGTTTAAAAATTAATTATGTGAATTTGTTGCACCAGAAATTGCTCCATTTTGCGACTCATGTTCATCTTTGTTGAAACATCCAGTGGCGTACGTCAGGTTTTGACTGTAGGTCGTCTGTCAGAGGTCCTGAATGAAATTACAGGCACTGTGCCGGGCTGTCAGGGTCCATCACGCCTTTGGGTTCAGACCATGGGGAAACTAAAGTGCTCTCCTCACTAGCATTTCTACCCCAAAAGGGGTCAATCCTCTCAGTAACTATACAGTACGCTCCACAAAATACTGAGCAAATCTGGATTTAATGTTTATTTTTGTTTGTTTGTTTTTGTTTTTTAGTGCTGCTCAGCACATAAATCAAACTGTTGGTGTTTCGGAGCAGAACTGATCCTGTGTACATGTCTTAAACAGGCTGGTTTCCAACCCCTGACCTGGGCTGAACTTGATTATGCAACAAAACGCAGACCTCGCTCCATGCGCTGTTCTGTTCAACTCAGTAAGTAGAGCACTAGCTTGGTAGTTTGAACTCACAAGAACCTTAAAAATGGGGGAACGTCAGGATAGAAGCCCGTGTTGTTGAGCAAAGCCAACAGATTATAAGTTTTTATGGAGGCTTTGTTGGCAATTGAAAGAACCTCTTTTATAGTTCTGGTCTGTTCATGTGCAAAAAAAAAAAAAAAAAGATATTCTGTTTATAGACCATACAGATTTTTGTCATCATTTAAAAAAATTAGAATGTGAGAACTCAATGTTAGTGAATGAAATGGACATGCAGGTTTCCTGTGAGCTGAGTGCATGCTGCGACGAGGGCAGATTGTTGCTTGATCTGCAAACTGCAAAAGAAGATCAATCCAAATACAGTCACTGGATCTGATTCAGGATTTTAACACGTTTTGCTGTAAATCAGTGGAAGCTAGTTAAAAGAAATAGGAAAAATTGGTAACTCTTCACATAAAAACGAATGTTTAAAATCCTAACTCAGTTCAGTCACTTGTTTGGAGGGACATTTTTCTTTTTACTTGAGCAGACCAACACAATAGTCCCAGTTTTCTTATTATCCCCCCTTGCTTCAAGTAAAAAAAAAAGAAAAAGTTACTAAGCACATCTTTTTAGAAGAGTTTATGCATTTGATTGCAATTTTCTTTCTTTTGTAAACTGTTGATAAGACATTAAGGACAAATAATTAAAAGAAATCCATGTACATAACTGTATATAATCAGAAAGTGCAGAGTAAATGTAACGGGTGAATTTCTATTTTTAACACTGACTAGATAATGTGAAAAAAAAAGTTTTGCTTTTTCTTCCTTTGTTGGTTTGATGAAAATGTGTTTCATCATGTGTGTTGTCCCCCTAAAATCTAATACATTTGTTTCGTAGTTACTTAAAAAGTGGTCCCACTTGTGTTGTGAACACTTGTGTTGCATGGAGAATAGCTTTGTTTTTTCTTATAGTGACGTTGGTGAGCATGTAAGTGCGTGTGAGACAGTTTGGGCGGGGTGAGAATTTTTATTAAAAAAAACAAACAGGGTTTTTATTTTTAAATAGTAAGAGAGCTTAATATTTTATCACTGGACCTGATTTGAATTCTGTCACACAAAAAGCACTCAAATGTTGTTGGTAAGGTTAGCTAAGAGTCAGGTGTGGTCAACAGAAACAGACTTATGGGGTTAAATCAGAAGCTAGCTTCACATTTTTTATTTCTGTAGAAAGTTTGAAAAGTTCCCAAATAGTACACAAAAGATTCTAACATACTAATATATTCTATTTTATACAAATAAAATACATTACCACAAAATGATTTCAGGCATACAAGTAAAATGATCTTTAACTTAGATGCTACATAAACTTAGCTCACTAGCGTTTAAGGAAGGTTGAAGTAACAATTGTGAACTACTTCTCTTTACAACATGGTTTTTTCAGTATAGTTTTAGATATTAATGTCACCATAAAACTCAAACAAAAGACAAAATGCTTACGACAAATGTTGAGGCAAATGGAGCAATACTATCTTGTGATGCTTTTAACATTTCAGCTTTTAATTTTAAATTTTTTTACATTTTATTTTTCTTTTAACTTAAAAATAACATTAATTAGATAGTTTCATCTGGAAACGTTGAAGAGATTACAAGTCTTATTCTACTAACTCTAAATGGGTAGCTAATTCACTCAAATGCAACACTAGCTGGTAATATCCAAGGTGGACCAGAAAAAAAATTCAAATTTTCTTGCTTAATAGGTGTTTTTCAAACTTCATGTAGCTGTTGATCCCATTGCTGAAATGCATAAAGAATGAAAGGTCAAACTAAAGAAGCTACATCTTGAAGAAACAGATTCACAAAGGCACAAAAGCTGGCATTTCCAGTACTTTACCAATTCATTAATAAAATTAAAAATTCTGTATTTTTTTTAAAGCTAAACTATACAAATCCTCTAAAATTATAAATTATGTTTTAAGTCAGAGAGCTACAATCCCCGACCAATAAATCTACCTACAAGCTAGTTTACACAGATGCTATCTAACTTTAATGTACTAGATGCTAGCATTTATGGTGGAGTAAGAAATCAAATGTTAATTTTATTTTTTATTGGAAGTTTTTCAATTTATTAGCTACAGTTGGAGATACACATGCCACAATCTAAATGTGAGAGACACTCTAACAAAGAAGCAATGTCCATGAGAACAAAGTTTACTAAAGCTTCTCCGAAGCAGTTGTCACAAAACTAGCTTGTACAGGACAAACATGTGGTGCTTTAACATTTCAGATTGTAAATTCAAATGTTATCTTTTTTAAAATACACTGAAAATCTGTTTGAGAAACTTAAAGGAATATTACTAGCCCTGACCAGCAAACTTAGGATGGAGCTAATTCATTAAGATGGTACATAATACACAAACATATTAGCTAATTGCACTTACAGGTGGGTTAGGATAACAAGTGCTATTTTTTCTGTTTTAATATGAGATTTTACAACCAATTTCTTTTGTATATGCTGATGTCATAGAGTATTATGAGCTAAAACTCAAAGAAGTAATGAGAAAGCACATTTAAAGATCTCTAGAAGCTAATGGAGCAATGCTAGCAATGCTAACTTGTATGGAACAAATGTGAGGTGCTTTAACATTTCAGCTTATAAATTCACATTTTTTGAGGGTTTTCCTTTTAAGTTAAAGTGAAAAATCCTCTAAATTTGGGCATTATTTATAGAAAAATGTGAAGACATCCCTAGCACTGACTGCTAAAGCTATAATTTTCAGATTGTTACAAGCAGTTGATATTGAATTGTTGTACTTGATTTTAAATTTTTTCAATGAAGAAATACCCTAACATTGAGGATGATGTTGAAGAGGCAGAATTGATGCTGAAAAAAGCTTAATTTTTCATCATATAAAAGAAATAGGAAATACTTACTTAAAAGCAAGATAGCTTAACATTTTTCCTAATAAAAAAAACTCATTGGAGCAACAGAAGTCAATAAACATTTGCCAGACAAATCAAAAAGTCAAACACAGTACTTTTTTGAGCGATGTGGATTTCCTGAGGTTAACAACTTCTTTGAAAGCTATTAGAAGCTGCATAACATTAGCAAACTAGCAAGAAGATGAATTATGCCAATTTAAAAGTTTTCTTTCTTTTTAAATATTTTAAAACCCATTCCAGGAATAGATATAAAAAAACTCAAATTGATGATCCAATGTCTTGTTGGAACATAGTTTTACTGAAGCTACAGATTTTCTTGAACTGAACAGATGAAACTTGGCTTAGTGAGTGATTTATGTTTGAGCCAAGAAGTAGAAACTTTTCTTGTTTTCTGTTGAACATTTCTACAGAGCTGTAAAATAATCTGAAAGTTGGAACCCCAGCTTTAAGAATTTGGATAATGACTTAAACATTTCATAGACTCTCCAGGAAGATGCTGTGACCCCACCGAATCTGGTTTATTACTTAGTAAAGCCAACCAAAATGGATACTTGAAACTATTATGATTATTATTTCAGCAGTATCGTGGAGCTTCCAGATTAAATGTTTGTAGAAACATTTTAAATCAAATATGTTTTGGCAAAGGCAAACGTATCACAGTCAGATAAAGCAAAACTTTATGGCAAACTAGAACTGAATTCTGTTGGAAAACAAGCAAACTGTACATTTAAAGAGTTTTTATCCTTCACCTTCATTTTAGAAAGTAGCAGTTTAGGAGCAAGTTTTGGGAAAATACTTAACAAGCACAAGAAATCACAGAAGCTTTTGTGAGCAAAAACACTTTTCAGCTATAGAGTCACACTAAAGAGAGAGAGCCGGGATGTAAACACCTGGTCACGACGGACAAAGTGTCCAGTGTGAAACAATGTGAAAAAGTATTTGCTCCCTAACAAATTTTGTCGGTTTTTGGCAAACTAAATATTTCACATCAACAAACAAGTTTAATTATCAGACAAAAATGACCACAGAAAATATAAAATGCTGTTTTTAGATGATGATTTACTTTGAGATAGGTACTGTATGAAGAAGGAATTGCTCCCTAAACCAAATAATTGTCTTTATGTGTTGCAATACTTGGCAATGAATCTTTAATGAGACTGTGGAAGAATTGTGGTCCTTTTCAGTATAATTCAGGACATAATATGTTGCTCTTTGAGAACGTTCAGCCTACTTCATGTTGTCTGATGGGTTCTTTTTAAGTAATTCCTTGATTTGCAGGTCTGACTTGATCACATCAAATTGAAAATTGAAATTGACCTTTCCAAAAAATACTGATCGTCTTGTTATAAAAAAGTATGGAACAACTTCTTTCAGGATATTAAAATGCATTTAATGATAGAAAATCTTTAAAGCTAAACCAAAATAAATCTGTAAGAAAGCAAATACTTTTTCATGCTTCTATATATTTAACTTTCCTGTTCTGGTTGTTTTTCCTTTGTTTATCAGATCTTTTGTTGTTCAGTATTCTTCAGAGTTTTTATTCTTGTCGGGTTTTTTTTTTATGTACACAAACGGGAATGTTCATCTGTGAAACATATTTTAAGAGTTTGACCCCTGCTGAGACGTCACCGCCCGTGTCCGTCTGTGTGCCTCGACCCACCGTGAATCATTTCTCCCGCAAAACCCAGAACTTTTAGGTATTTTCTATTTGAATGCAGTAACTTATGGGCCAGTAGTGTATTTACTCAGTGCAATGCAGTTATCATAATAATACAATTATCAATAATATTTCCTTTCTCTTGATTTCTTTTTTTTTTTTTTTTATTTGTACAGAACAAAAGTGTAAAGATCAGTGCGGAAAACGTGAGCTTTTTGATACTGTGACTCATGGTGTTTAAAAGTCGCTTTCTCCCTGTACAGTTGTGATTATTTTGACCCCCTTTCTTCCCTTTCTTCTTCTTTTATAGAATAAAAAATGTTTTTTGGTGCGATTTCATGCCTGCTGTCTCTGTGTTGTCTCTCATATTACAAATTCACAGTGAAAAACAATTGAGTCAAAATCAAGTGGGAAAAAAAAAGAATAGAAAAAAAAACTAAGTTACTGGATTTTTATCGAAACCAGCAGCTGAGAGGGTAACGCCAGTGACTGGTGCTTCAGGTTGTACTGGTAACGCATGAAGTAAGTTGTCCTTGAACTGTTACTAAGCACAATTTCAAAGTTATTTTTGTAGATTGCACAGTGTTTATTCATTTATTCATTCCTCCACGTTTCAAACTGTACAGTATGGTGCTCTACTGACATTATGAAGAAACATAGAAGTATTTATTGCTGATATACAATTCTACAACAAACCTTTTGGGCCAGACAAATGTGATTTTTTTCTTATATTACAAGAATAAAGTCATAATTTTATCAGAATTAATTACTAGAAGAGGTAAAATAACCTGAAAAAGCTTTGATACAGTTAGGTCTGATGTGACCAGATTGGCTAGTCTATGCAGTTCTTTCTTTGAAATGAACACAATCATTTGCACAATTGCTTCAGGTTCTGCCTGCTGATCATAATTTGACACAGACGTGTTACAAAGGTTTAAGTATTTTCTGATTTGTAAAGGCCAATACAAAATTATTACTTGACAAGATGCCTAAATTATTTTTTATGTAGGAGTTATTTTTTCACTGATTGATTCATCTAATATTACGACTTTATTCTCACTCTATCACGACATCATTCTTGTATTATTGCTACTTTATGCTCATATTATTACAAATTTATTATAAAGATACCAAATTTTCAGATTTGTATTTGTACAAAAGAAAATATCCAGGTGACATGTACAATACACTAAAATGTGACAACATATAAAAAGTCCAACAAATAAAAGTATCAGCTTTGTGATTATGTAAATTCATACATAGTCCCAGAAATGTATTTTATTTTATTTTAGTTTAAATTTGGTATTTGAACAGTATGTTGTTATTTTCTAATTAACAAAGTAAAGCAGGGCCATGTTGGCGTGTGAAACTGAAGCTCAATAGTTACGAAAGACACAAAAATAATCAGATGTTGAGATTGCGTCCACAAGAGGGCGCCACGTAAAAACATAAGAGTAGAAAAGCCAAGAACCAAACACCTGTCTGTCTTCAAGTCTTTCTGAGTTGTGATTTGTTATAGATGTTAAACAAAAAAAATGTGTTTTCAAAAACATTCTGACTTTTACTTAAAGTAAAAGTACACACACACACACACACACACACACACACACACACACACACACACACTGGTAGTCACTGGATTCTTGCAGATGGAGAGTGAGACATTTACGAGTTATATAAATGCAATACAAAGAGAAATCTTTGCTGCTTGATGTCTTGTTGATATGCATTCCGATGTCATGTCACTGCAGTGTCTCTGACTGAGGACAGCTTTTAATCACAAGACAAAACTAAAATAAATATATCAGGTTTTTATTATTTAGATAAAACTCAAATAAATAAAGTTTATGCCATTATTTGTTTATAAAAAAGCAGAACTGTGGGTTAAACTCTGTAGTCACTAAGGAATCGATTGTCAGCAGTGGAAATAATTCAATGCTTTCATGTCCCTCTGATTATCTCAAAATCTGTATGCAGCTTTATGCTGGAGACAATGAGGCAACACAGGTGACCACAGGTATCGTTTGTCCAGTCATTTTCTAAAGAACAGAGAAATATTAAGAAAGAAATTGTGAAAACTGTTAAAGGGGAAGTGTCCTCATATGTTCTGCTTTATAACTGTTAATCGGAAGAATGTGAAGTCAGCAACTGTAACTGGATGGAAACAGAGACTAAAAAAGGTTTATATGATGGAAAAAATCAACTGGATAGTTGAAGCATGCCTTTGTTTTTAAAGTATTTGCAAAACGTTTTGGAAAGAGACTCTAAGAGAACGAGAACATGCTTTTTTTGTTGTTAGTTTATTTTGTATTCAATTTTGTCTCTGGTCATGTTTTCTTTTGAATTGTGTAAACCTAAACAAAGAGTTCCAACAAAAAATATCAGTGAATAAATAAAATAAAATCTCCTGGAGCCAAAATGAGCTCATGAGACAACAAGTACCTTGGATCCCACAGCATCACACCTCCTCAACAATAAGTCCTGTTTATGGCATAAAATGCTTTTTGTAACACATTAATTTATTGCTTTAGCAGATTTTTTGTTTTTTTGTGATTCTTTCTGTCCCTTTGGAAGACAATGAAGTTGTGTCGGAAACTTTTGGACTTCTGGAAACGTTCGGGTTAGGATCCTCTGATGAATGCTTTCCTGAGAAAGAACAAACTTAATAAGAACAAACTTAATGAGAAAATGCTTTTCACAGGCATCCGTTTTCCATATCTGATAGAGATCTTCCTGCAGTAGGCTTTTCGCTTGCAGCCACCCTTATGCCTGAAAACTCACAACCACAGCAGAGCATCACAGGGTTTCTTGGAAGCAGCTTTTCCACAGCTCATCGTCATGATCAGCCACCAGTCCAAACTGATTCCTGAAGCTTTCTGAGAACGAATTGTTGTCTCAGCAGCATAACCAACGTATAGATGGTGTCCCGCAACATGTCGGTGCAACGCAGCCAAACAGACCAGTTAGTCGTCCATTACATCACGTAACACTCTGTGGATTTGGTGGATCTTTTGTTAAGGCAGCTCTTTACCAAACGATGGATTTAGGCGAACAATGCAGCTGATCCCTGCGTGTCAGAGCGAGAAGTCACAGTCTGCAGGCGCTGAGGGCTGTTTTGACATCTTTTTCTTTTTTTTTTTCTTTTTTTTTGGCTGCTTTCCCTATTTCCACCATCTCACATGTCACCCAGGCATGGCTCGGAGAGCAGTTTCCAAATGAGACACTGTCAGAGTTTTTAAAACAAACAGCGGCATGCAGAAGCAGGAGCTGTGGCCCTGTGTGGAACAGAGGCTCAGGGCTGTCCAGGCATCTTCAAGCCTGAAGGTCTGGCAGGCAGGGACTCCTGCCGGGGTGTCCCACTTCAGCATCTCTTGCATTTCAAGTGTTCTGAGAAGAGAGGAGAAGCGTCTCTCAGATTTCTGATAAAGCAATTCAGGAAATTTCATTATGAACATCCTGAGAAATCAGTGCTGGCCTTTGTTGGAACAAGTCGCTAATGTCTGAGGACTGTTGAGCGGATGTGTTTTGTTAGTTACTGTGACACAAAATCTGAGAGGAAAAGTTCAATCAAACCTGTCAGTTCTACATTTCCACTGTATTATGTTTTAGGACATAATTAAGTCAAATTAACTTATGAACTTGAAAATGATTCTTTGTTTTATTGCTGACCAAAATAAGAAACAAATATTAAGTATTAAGAACTTAATATTAAGTACTCTGGCTTCCTCCCACAGTCCAAAAACATGACTGTTAGGTTAATTGGTTTTTTAAATTTTTCCTTAGTGTGTGTGTGTGTGTGTGTGTGTGTGTGTGTGTGTGTGTGTGTGTGTGTGTGTGTGTGTGTGTGTGTGTGTGTGTGTGTGTGTGAGTGCGTGGGTGCGTGTGTGTGTGTGTGTGTGTGTGTGTGTGTGTGTGCGTGTGCGTGTGTGTGTGTGTGTGTGTGTGTACATGGTTGTTTGTCCTGTCTGTCACTGTGTTGCCCTGCGACAGACTGGTGACCTGTCCAGGGTTCGCTGGAGAAAGTCACCAGCACTTGTAAAGAATATTGATGGATATTAAGTATTTATTTTGATTATTGAATCTTCTGAACCTTGACTTTAAGATAGCTAGCAGTGCAGCTAACCTAAAGCACTGCTCATAAACATTACTTAAGCCAATTTTTAAGCACTGCACTAACATGGTATTTAGCAAAAGCTAATGGTAAACTGCTAACTCAAATATAAACGTCTAAGTACTTGAGGAGTTCTTAACAGTCGATAACTTAAACTTCAGCTTTTTTCTGAATGTTTACAAAATAATTAAGATTAATTTTAGGGGGAAGTTGGTAAAAACCCTACAGCACTAAATAGCTCAATAAATTGCTAGCTACCAGCTACAGATAGATGGTAGCTTATCTACTTAGTGTGTCTGTCACTACTAAATAAATCCAAAGAAATAATGTTTCAAAATAACATGGTCAAGTTTAATAAAATCTTAGTAATAAAGATAAATATAGTAATAATAAATTATCAGTACTCAACCAAAGCAACACAATTAAAGACTGACAGAGGTAGTGAATGCCTGTGGGAAATATCCTACATGTTTTTAAAAATTTATTTATAGCCTTTCTGTACTTTCTGTTCTTCTGAGAGACAGTTAACTTCAAGCAGTTGAACAAGTTTTAACAAGAACGTTTTGTGGAATGAGCCATGTGCTCTGCTGTCAGCTTCACCACAAAGAAAGAAAAAAAAAAAGTAACTGAGCAGAAAATAGAAGAGCGACTGATGGTTGTAGATAAACAGGTGAGTCATCCGTGTGCCTGTAGCCAAATCTCTGCTGGTTCCAGTCCTGACCAACAATCTGCTGTTTGCAAATATGCAATAAAAACTAAAACAAAAAAAAAGCAACAAAAAAAACCCATAATATTTACTGAAACTAGAATATTATTATTTAAAAGGAGTAAAGTGTGTAAATACCAGCAGTGATGAAAACACTTAAGAGTTTCTTGGAGTCAGACAGTTTATAGGAGGAAGGATGTATGATAACACTCCTCTGTGCACTTTGGATGCAGGTGGAGAAGCAAACCACAGACCAACACAAAGTAGAGGAAGTCTGCAGAGTATAAAAGGATAAAACAGTTTTTTTTATTTGTCACTAACTATCTTAAAAAGTGTGATGTACTTTTTAAGTATTCAGCTGCCCCCTGAGTTAATAGAATTACCTTCCACAGTAAGAGTTGAAAAGTGTTATGTTTGGTTTTTGATGGAGATTCAAACCCAGGCAGGATGGAAGAAATGCAGAATATAGTCATGTTTTTCCTTCATTTTGTCTTGTACATGTACAGTTGAAACCAGATATTTACATACACTGAATTAAAAGACACAACAATTTTTTTCTCACCGTCTGAAGTTAAATCATACCAGACTTTTCTTGCTTTAGATCAGCTAGAATTACCAAAATTATTTGGTAATTCTAGCTGTTTATTAAAATGTATGACTTGGGTCAAAACTTTTGGGCTTCTCTCTGCAAATGTCTGATGGATTATGTGATGCATTTGTGTTCATGGGAATCACAAGTCAATTTTCAATTCAAGGAAAGTTACAAAAAAAATGTTTTCACCATGTTTTTGGAATTTAGCAAATATAAATAATTTAAAGCAAAGTTAAAACAATAAAAGTTTGGTCTGATTTAACTTCAGACAGTGAGAAAAAAAATCTGTTTCTATCTTTTTATTCTGTGTGTGTAAATATATGTTTTCCACTGTGTTAGGAACACATTCCAAAATACCTGGATGTCTGGTCTCTGAGGCTCCAGCCTGAAATCATCTTGGCACAAACCTAATGACAGAGTACATTTGGATCTTCATGCACTGAATTACTCTTTGTATTTAATTGTTCCGTCAGAACATCATGCACCGTTGTGTCTTGCACCGCCACTTTGCTAGCGGCATCAACTTTCATATCACGCAAGTTGCAAAAAACTCTGTGCGACTTGAAGAGCCGGAATGGAGCAGAGGAGTTGACACAAAGGAATAATTAACTCAGAATCAAACTTACATCTTCCCGGGAAGACGACGTGGTTGACACGACGTGGAAAGTAAAATAAGAATGCAATTATTAAAAAAAACAAAACAAAACAAAACAAAAAAAAAATAACAGAAAGGGATCATCGATGGAAGTTTTAGATTTCTAATGATACAGAATGTGTCGCTAAGTCAATACAGAAATGGTTCAAAGAACACAAAACCAGACTTTTCATCCCTACCGTATCCCTTAGCTAGTCTCACTAAACTGCCCTTAGGTATGAGTGTGTGCATGAAGCACAGAGGACATCTTAGGTTGTTTTTTTGTTGTTTTTACTTTACTCCACCAACCAACATTTGAACACAGTTCAAAATAAGCAACATGAAAAATTTAAAATAGTTTCAAATATCTTTTATTGTTCCATTGCAACATCGCTGCTGCGCAACCAGAAAAACAAACAAACAAACAAACAAACCATTGTTCTTTTTAATTTGTACATCAACAATTTGATAATTCTCTTACACACATTAGGTATCAAAACAAAATTAAACAAACTCTCACAAACAACCAATCTAAAATCCCATTAGTTAAAAAAAGGAAACAAAAAATATTAATATTATAATAGTAAATAAGACAAATATTTACAGAGACTTCGTTTAAGACTGCAGTTATGTACACACTGGGGTTTGGTCAGCGCTCCCTCTTTGAGAGAGACAGGAGAACTTTCTTCCTTGGTGACAAAATAAGAAAAAAAAAAGTAAAAGTAGAACAATCATACTGTTGAAATAACAGGAAGGTTTTCACTTAAATCATCTAATCAGACAGCCAGCCTCCATGGAGTGAAGTCTTTCATTGGGGTCAGTCAGGGTAATAGCAAACTTTTCTCTCTTTTCTCCAGAACTACTCAGGTTTTGAGTCACTAATTTATTTGGGTTAAGATCAGAAGCCAAGGACCAAAAGTTTTAATCTTTTAGGTATAGAAAGTAAATTAGAGGGAGAAGGAGGAAGTTACAATTATCTCAACTACATACACAAACTATTAGATGGTATTTTAATTTGAAATATTTTACTACACTTGAAATAAGACAGAGCTTACAAGTAACTTTCAGCAAGATATAAATCTTGTTTTGAGTCAATAATTCCTTAACATTGATCAAAAGTACTGGTTCTCAAGTCAGATTATTTCACTTAAAACAAGGGAAAAATGTTAATCTACCAGCAGAGTGATCACTTTCTCATCAATATTAAGAAACTAAGGACTTAAAACAAGCTCCTATATCTTGCTGAAAAGTTACTTGTAAGTTAGATTTGCTTTACTTCAAGTATTCTAAGATATTTGCATTAAAAATTAGGCCAAAAATACTTAAAATTTTGTGGTTTTGCAGTGTAACGGACAAGGATTAAGTCCAACGTCTCTCTGGTTGAATTCTAACCAAACAACCAGACGGAGATTTAAAGAGATGTGGCAAAAGCAAATTAAGTGGATTAGCAGCGCTTGCCAAAATGTCATCCAGGACGTCTTACGATGGAAAACTGTCTCTGCTGCCTGGATATTGAGCTGTAATGACAGTCATGAGGCCGTCACACAGCACCAGTCTTCAGTCAGAGGCATCTTCAGATTCGTTGCAAGATTGACTGCTACTGGAGATCCTTCACAATAAAAAAAAACAAGTCTTTGGAGAAACCTGAAGACATAACTTGCAACATCAAATTTTCATTTGGGATAAAGTATTTTTCAACTGAATTTGAAATGAATAATATAAATTACTGTCTTTTGAGTAATTTTCTCTTAGTGAAATCAGGTTTTCCCATATTTCTCCAGACAGCGTAGGAGCCCTGAAGTCAAATCTGCCACGTAAAAAGTGTGGCCCTAACGCCACACAGGCCCCATCAATGAGCCACTTACACAATGCGGTGAATGCTAACCTGCCTGAGAGTCATTTTCCTGCCATGTGGTGCATTAAAACGATCAGGAGGACAAACCTGATTACATAAAAAGCTCTGCCCACCCGCGTCTGTCTTTTCAGAGCTAAAGCGTTAAACAAATATGGGGAGAACTAAAGCAAAACAAACAAAAATAAATAGACTGAAACGCAAAAAAGAAAAAAAAAACATTGGGACAAAAAATCTGGTGATATTATGGTCGCCATGGCAACAGGGATGAAGGATACAAACACTGGGTTCAACAGGTATTACCTGAGCTGGAACAGGCCTAACAAGCTTAAGATTAACCCCTCCATGGAGGTCTGCGTCATCTCATCTGCTGGTTCTTTTTTTTTTTTGCCTCCTTTCCTCATTCAGGCCCTCAGCTGGAGGATTTTATTTTTATCACAAGGAAGTCATAAAACACAGAATATTACTGAGGATCGCGTTCAGTGAAAAAGAAAAGTTATCAAGTATAATGCTCAATACATTCGCTGTATTCTCAAAAACACACACACACGTACACACAAAGACATATGCACAAGTATGTACACAGGCAGGACATGTCTCGTTGAAAGTTCATACCTCAGAGAGCTGGAAGATGAAAACAGTCATTTTGCAGGGGAAAAAAAAAGTTCCCCAAGATAATCAGGAGTTTTTTTAGTCCATTCTTGAAACCTGGAAGCGATCTTCAGTAAAGATCTATCTACAAAGTGATTAACCTGTATGTTAAAATCAGGTCCTTTAGTGCACCCCTAGGTTTTCTTTGGAGTGTTTGAGTTGAGAGGTACCAGAGTCCAGACAGGTGGCTGGGATGTGTGGGCACTGCTCTCTTTATGTGACTGTTTTGGTTTGGACCCACAGGCAGCTGGGTTCTAGTTCTGGTGGCGTTTCATGTGCAGAGCCAGGTGGTCCGAGCGGGAGAAGCAGCGGCTGCAGGCCACGCACTTGAAGGGTTTGGCGCCGGTGTGCTTCCGGTAGTGCCGGGTGAGCTCGTCCGATCGGGCAAAGCGCCAGTCGCAGTTCTCCCACGTGCAGCGGTACGGTTTCTCGCCTGGAAGTGAAAAAAGGAGAAGGCATTGTCATCAGCACACTGCAGGATGCTTCGACACCATGATGATACCTCATGCAGACCAGTGATAGACCTGCAAATACACCAAAGTTCATACATTTACACAAGAAGGTCTTGAAGCATCCAATAGTCAGGCAAAAAATGACAAAGTCTTGATGTCACTACCAAGACTTCTAGCAACAATCTGTTGCAGATGTGCCAGCTTGTTGCACAATAACAATCGTAAGTACCAACCACTATTTAGTGTGTGCACTAAACCATGTCCATAACTGACCATTCCGTGGGCCTGCGTGTTGCATAAAGCCGACCCAGAAAGCGAGAAAAAAGAAAAATACGAGTGGTTTTAAGTCTTATTTAATGTTTTTACTGTGTCAATGTCCCTTTGCTGTGGGACACTGCACTAAATGAATCACACCAACATCACCAGGCTTCATTTGGTTAACAGAATTGTTCTCCACAGCATGGCCGTGGACAGCAAGTAAAAAAATAGTCTTTTTGCCCTCCAGAGTTGTTCGCATGCACAACATTTCAGGATGTAAGCAATAACATGCAACGTGCCTTTAGATTATATCAATATATTCACAATCTGAGATGTTTGATAATCAAATATCAGATCACATTAAGATGCAGCTGAAGTATCTTAATGTGATTTTCAGAAAGCAACATGAACAGTAAAGTTTACTTTCTTTATAAAAAAAATAACACAAACATGAGTCAAATAAATGTTGCCTTTAAATTTAAGTTTACTTTTCTTGAAAATGAATGTGTGTTTTGGTCAAGTACAGTTTACCTTTGTTTTTAAAGGGTAAAGTTATAGTCACTCCTTTATTTACACTTACATATTTTATCACTAAAGAAAAAGCACTTGTTCATGTAAGTATTTGAATAGGTGAAATAATATTTAGAAAACCAATATTTATTTACATTAAATCCATAGTTTTAATGCAATTAGCAGAGTAAAACACACTGTTAATGCTGGAAAACTGTGAGTATACTTTATTGTTGGTCCAAAAAACTCCCCCAAAAAACAAAAACATCTAAGCTTGGATATCAAAGTAGTTTGTCATTTGGGTTTGGGTTTTTTGGGAAACCAATCCACAATTTTAAAATGTTTTTGTTCATTAAACAAACAAACAAAAAAAAATTGATTTGTGTTTGAGATCACCTTCCTGAAGTAGAGTCTAAATTCCACCTATCCATCTATGTGAGGTGAGATTGAATAATTTATGCAACACACCTGTAACATTTTCATCTTGATGGTTTTAGCTCGACTCTTATCAAAATACTTCTTGTCAATTTGGCCAAAAATCTCAATGAAGTTTGGTTTGAACTGGGCTTTCCAGAAATGACAACAACATCCAAACTGGGTTTAAATATAAAGCAGGCTAACATTAACCTCAGCATGTTTAAAATTCACAAACTCTGCAATTTCACTAGAGATGGTCAAATATCCAGCAAATAATAAAACATAAATATCCCGCAAACAGGTTCTTAATGTTTAAGAAAAAAATAAAAAATAAAAAATAAATCACGTGTAGCGTGCAGCACAGAGATAATTTGAAACAATATTTATCCGACTGTTGCAACATCTTTTTGTATCTGTAATGTTGATTCTATGAAACAAGACACGTTCCACTGGTTTTACAATAAAAGGGCCAATATGGGTAAGAAGGTATGATGACAAAGAACCTGTGAGAAATGGGTTCAAAGCAGAGCGGAAAAACAAGCCGAGTAAATGTAACTCGACAGTTATCCCACCCCACCCAAAGGCTGACATTTCTGCGCTGTGCCGCGACGTGCCGAAGCCAAACACCTGAGCTAATAATCAACAAAGAGAAGAAGAAGAAAAAAAAAGCTGGTATGTACATGACAGAGAGGAAAATATGCCATAGTTCATAGCTGAGGTGCAATATAATGTCTGGAAATAAATCTGAGGGAACAGAGTTAAAATGACCAAACCCCCAAAAGTTTACTGAAGGCAAAATATTTTAAATGTTTCTACAACAACAGGCTTTTGCTATTCTATCAAAAAATGTGAAGAGTTGACTCCGTTTTGTCTGGTGGGTCGTTATGTTCTCGTTATTAGCATGGGCACTGTTAGCTCTGATTAGATAGCCTCCATCAGTCACGTAGCGACAGCCATTATGAGTCCAAAGAGCAAACAGTGGGCGGCGAGGAAAACAAAAGAAGGTTTTAAAGAATTTTGGTGTAATCATGTTTTACCAATAATGTTGGTCCTTTCCCAGAATCCCCTAAAATACATCACTGAAACTCTCGAACGGCACAAAGGTTTCCTTATATGGAGAACATTGTGACTCCTGGTGTATGTAAGAGGAGTTTTAAGTACAAATATGAAAAGCTCAGGCCCCTCAATGCCACAGGTGTGTTTGGTTTTGCTCTTTCGCTGCGCCGTTGAGGTCAAAAGAAGCACAGTCGGCTCTCTAAGACTATTATCCCTGAGAGCCGGTGAAATACGACACATAGGAGCGCAGAACAAACATACTTGACTGCTATATGTTCCTCGACAAGCTGGCAACAGGGCAGGTGAAAAGTCATCCATCTACACCTGCCAGCATTCGTCTTCGATCCCAAGAAAAATCCTGCAGTTTATTAATACAATTTATACAATATTTCAAAGCTGAAAACTGCAACAAGCTAAAAAAAAAAAAAAAAGGCAATAAGATGAAGGGAATGAGCTCTAAAAAGCCTTTGCAGGTGTTGGTAAATGGAAGCCAGCAGCTGTTTGATCAGGTGGCCGATTAGAAAAACGGTCAAACTACAGTATTGCTTACGTGTGTGTTAATGGGTTCACGAACTCCGACCACATCATAAGCCATGATGGATGAACGCACAGTCTCACCCACTCAATCACAACAAAACACACGGCGAGCGACGAGGGTGCATCAATCAATGCGAACAAAGAGAGGCTTTTATTCAGCCTGACGGGGATTTTATACGGAAGATACACATTTACTCTCTGAGAAACGTCAAGTCTCACATCTTAAAAGGGAACGAACACCTCAGCTTCCTCCTTCTTATATGTCAGGTGAATTCCCATCAGTGAGATCCTGGCTCTCTCTCTTTTCTCTCTTCTTTTTAAACCAAAATAGTTGAAAGCACTTGGATTAGAAACAATAATCTTTTCTTTAAAAAACAAAAGTAAATACATTTCGTGTAGTTTGTGTTTATGATTATTTGCGGCTCTTTAGTAAGAGCCATATTAATAAGTGAGAAATACTTTTTGCTGTGCACTATTAACTAAAAATTGCAGTTTATGTTTTAGGTATTTTTTCTGCAAATTACCAATTTAAGTACAGAAGTTTTATTTAGATTCAGAAATAATTATTTTCAATGTTTCTATTGGGAAACTTTCACCATTCCTTGCACTTCGTCAGCTTTTCAGTTCATCCGTAGCTGAATTTAAGATTAGAGGCTCTCAGCTTTTTGCCTCTGTGGTTCAAACCATGCAAGACTATACACTGTCTGGTGTAATACGAATGAAGTATAATCATTTATTTTTACAACGTCTCTGCCTGTTTTTTTTTTTTTTTTTTACGGAGTCAAAGAGCAAACACTTTCAGGCTCTTCAGGACGCCCATAAACTCAAGTTTTATCAGCTTGGTTAGTGTTTGTGAAGAGGGCTGGAGGGTTACCCAATAGGGCTGATTGCATTCTTTAGGTATCGACACACAACTTAAAGTCAAAGTGAAGAGCTGAGGCGGCCATGGCCAAGGTTGACCCTTAAACTCCCCGCCGTTCTCGGAGCTCCTGGGAGGGGCCAATTTCTCTGGTAAAGGTGTAGATGGTGATTCACTTCCACAGAAACAGACTTTTACTGTTGAATCCGATGCTTGACAGTGGACATTATTAGCATTCTAACTCTTACTCATGGGTGAAATGGCTGCTAGTGTAATTATTAACTATGACTCTGTCAAAATGAAAGCTCTAAAAACAAAGTGTTTTTAAACCTGGACTGTTTTATTACTTACGGAGTGGAGAAAGGCAAAAATATTTCAAACCAGTTGCATGCTGGGTAAAAAAAAAAAAAAAAAAAAACTTTGAAAAATCTCCTGAGGGAGACGTCCAGCAGGAATCCCGATCTGATCTCTGAATCACCTCAACTGACTTCTTTTCTTGTTATTTCTAGCAGAAAATTTTTTTAAAATGTTCTTTCAGGCATAATGATAAGATCACCACTTCATGCATTCACCACCATGAATTCTGCTTCTTCCCTGTGATTGGTTAGCAGTTGCTAGCTTTGTAACATGATATAATGTGGAATGATATTCAATTCTAAAGGCAAAGAAATGTAAAAAAACAGACAGATTTCTGGATCTTTAATGCAGGTCACTTTACTATCATCAATACAGCAACTGAATATGGGGCAACTGTCAAAGCTGAACGCTGTTTTTAATCTCAATCAGTCCAAGATAATACACTGAAGTCTCCAAGGAAAGTATAAAAAATGATTTTCAGCATCTAACAAAAGCCTAGATCAAGAAGTTTCACTCTGTAGTCTTACATCAGGTGTGAACCTTAGCAACGAGCCTTTATCTACTCGACAACTAAAACAAGATAAATATCGAACAAAGACAATCTGCTCCTGTCCTCCACAGGCTGGTAACCTGCAGAGGATGCAGCCTGGTTTGTTTGTAGAATCTCAAGCAAACATAACAATAGATTGCACTTGAGAAAGAAAATTTAAATACTGTGGCCATATAAGCACACATGCACAACTTCACAAAATCAACTCTGGAAGAAAGAGTAAACTTTTTCTTCCAGGAATCTGAAACAGACCGAAAAGAGCTGCAATGGGTCACTGCAACAATAAAAAGAATCAGATTATCTTCTAATCAGATTATAAGACACATCAGATGTGAAAGTTGCTGATCTCCGCAATTAATTGGCAAGAGAAATTGCAAAACATTGTCGTAAATCACACAAGTTTTACGCTCCGGGTAACTCATTTAGACTAGAGCTGATCTCATCAGGAAATCGATCGATATTTGACCACAAAACATTAACAGGTATGGAAAACTCAGAGCAGAAAAATATTGTTAAAACATCTGGAGATAAAAAGTAGAAACAACAACAAAGGGTGGGGAAGAACGATGAATCAGAGCTGAAATACATGAGATGAAGTAAAAGTAATAAGATTCATGGGCGCAAATACCAGGGGTCTACTGTACATGAATATTAATTCAACATGTCATTGTACTGGATTGTGGCAACAAAGCAACATTATTCATAAATACATGATTTATGTTTTTATTTATTAATTTTAGTAATGGATAGTTTTAGTCTAGAAGCCTTTTTATGTGTGAATAATTCACAGGTCAGAGGAGTAAACGGTCCGGTGCTGGATCTAATCCAAAACACCTGGACAAGTGTGGATTAAAATCACTTTATAGGATTTGATGAAATAAAAAAAAATGGGAATAGTGCTGCTAGAGAAAAGGCATCTTCAGTAAATTTTCATATATTTTGGCCAAAATTGGAGCTATAATTTCTGTTATCATCTAATGCCACGGTTCTGCAGCATACGGCTTCTGAGCCACAAGTGGCTCTTTGGACCTTCAGCAATGGTTTGTAACTCTGACATTAAACAATAAAGAATCAACTACTGTTTAAAATATAAATCTATTAGTAAATAGTGGTTAAGCATTTTTTTCCATGTAATATATTATTCCTCCATGAGAAAACGACACTAAAAATACCAGTGACAACATTTGCCATCAAGTTGAAAATATTAATTTTTAAAATAAATTTCTCCATCCCAATTTCAACTGTATGTCATCTTGTTTTATTTCAAAAGGTCCAAACCTTTGCGGCTCTAAGCATGTCTCATTTAGGTTGTAAATTCTACAGACCCTGATTTACACAGTGGTCATTCGTTTTATATATTTTTCTATGTTATTTGTTTACTATTCTCATTACATATTACTATATTATATATATTCTGTTTGCACTGTGCTGCCGTGTCCTGCTGCTTTAACAGCCAAACTTCCCCGCTCACATCCATAAAGTCTCATCTTATCCGTTTATGGTCCGTTTTTGTTTGCTCGTCACATTCGCTGCTGGCTCAAACCTCTGCGCTGAAGGAGCCGCGCAGCTTTTTAATCGCATGAGTAAATCTCTAAAACACAGGTTGAGCCGAGGCCGCTGGGAATCGGCAGGTTTCGCCTTACCAAAAGGAAACATCGAAACCAGCCTGCCCCCATTCTGCAGGCAAAGCCCCTTTTGCCTTCCTACTTCTGCTTATGCTGAAAAGGAACTGAAAAGCAGGAGGAACTGGTTTGGTCTTCATTTAATCGCGCGTCTTCCCTCTTTTTTTATTCTCTTTTCTTCATTTTGATCTCCTCCCTCCCTTCTTTGTTCTCTCTCTCTTGGGAAATTTAGCGGACAAGTATGAGCATGAACACATGCTGAGGACAAAAAACAAAAAGAAAACAAAAAAAACAAACGCTAAAATTGCCTGAATGTCATTTTCATTTTAATTATGCTCTTGTTTTTCACCTCTATTATCGTTTGAGGGCGTATCGAAACTGGCAAAGTGACAAACATGCGACATTTGAATAAATAAGCTTAAAGTGGCTCCATCAGAAGGATAATAGCTCCAGTATGACTGAGTGGGTGTTTGCCGTTTTGCAATTAGACATGAAAAAGTTGGGACAGAATAACAAGCAGGTCTACAAAAAGCTGACATTGCATGCTTAAAGTTGACGCATAATGCAAAAAACAAGATTGTTGAGTCCTACAACGTTATCATGGAGCGTATCTTCAAGTTGTTTTGCAGCTTTGAGAGACATCTTGTGACTGATAAAACCAGAAAATCCAGTGATCTGCAACCGCTGAGCCTATAAATCACTCCTGAACCAGGCTTCATGGTATTACATGGCATTTCCAAGCAGCCAGACGTTCTTGGATTTTTTTTAAAGTGGTCTTAATGTCAGTGCTGCCATCTCCAAATTGTAAACTACGGCAGGTTTTCCTATCATCTCCTTAAACGTCCCTTTCGCTGTTGACCCTCAGCACGTGACGCGTCGTTAGAAATCAGGCCAGTCGCCAGGATGGACGTCAAGAAAACCTAAACATGCATTAGCTCTGTAGGGCTTGTCAAACATCAGACAGTTGCTAGCTTGACGTTTACTTAGTTGAATTCATTGTAAAAATGGTCAGAGGGAGCACAAAGACAAGGATCCAAACCAAACCTGTTATTTTATTCTAAACCTTTTGAAGACGAAAGAAGATGGAGATGGACAGCAGCCATCAGTCATGGATTTGCACTATGATTAGCAAGATACAATCAAATATTGTTTTATGGAGAAGATACTCAAATCATTCTTATAACATTTTTAAAGTGACTTTCAGTGTTCATATAAATTTCTCATCACCATTACACATTCCTTCTTTTTAGGTTTTCGGTCAGTTTTTGGTATTTAAGAGTAAATACAAAATATTATCATCATCATCATCAAAGATATTTTAACCATGAAAAACTAAAACAGACTGATAAAAAAAGAGAAAAAAAGTTTGAATAGGAAACACAAAAAGCAGGAAGGAGCATAGCGAGAAGAGTGATGAAGAAGAAACAGAACAGGGAGACAAGAGCTAGGAAGTATAAAAGGAAAGAAGGAAAGTAAGAAGGGACAAATACAGGGAAGAGGGAATGAAGGGAGGAAAGAAGATGAGAAGAAACAAATGGAGAAGGAAAGAAGGTAAGGATGGAAAGAACATTTTCCAGATTGTGTGAGAACTCTGGATTAATAAATAAACAAATGAAAGGTCCCTCTATAAACGGACGGTGACCAGACAGGAAATGAGGAAGTGATGGCAAACAAATAGACCCACTTCCTGCCATGTCAGAGTCTAACTCTGCCGGTTGGGAAGAGTTTTCTCACCTGTGTGTGTCCTTTGGTGCGCCTTCAGATGGGAACTCTTTGTGTAAACTTTGGTACAACCTGTGAAGAAACGAAGGAGAAGCTGATGAGCGAGGCAGGAGGCAGAGACGTCTTCAACAAACATCACACCACAACAAGTATTCCTGAAGAACTACAACAGCCGCTTAGATCAAACAGTGTAAGATCCACATTCAGAAAAAACTAAAATCTTGCAGCAAAACTGAATTTTCTACAGTTTCTGAAGAGCCAGAAAACAAAAAGATAAAACCTGTTCTGGAGGTTAAACAAGCTGCTGCATATTGTAAACTTCAAACTTATTGTTCCATATGATCCCTAATAGTGTTGCAAAAAAATTGTGCAGAAACTTTTCATATCGAGTTAAAATCAGGCCTAATCTGCTGGCGTGCACGCTTCCTTTTTCTATTGCGTTATTAATAGCATGCTGGCGATGGGAAAATCCTTCCTGGACGATCTTGCGTGTTTGTGCGCTTTTGCTTTTGGATTTGAGTTTGTTTACACAACAGCAACTCTGGCTGCAAATTGGACAAACTTGTTGGAGTGGTTGTGCTGAAACTTGCTGTTGCTAATAATTTGTTTATCAAGCTGTTAAATCTGGTTGCATGGAGGATGCTGACTGGAGAACTTGCCTTGGAAGCAGCTTTGTAACCAGAATTCAAACAGAAATGAAATGAATTAGTAAATAACTTAAGACTTTTAAGTTAAAATCTCTTAGTAAAAAGTTAGATGCAACACAGAGGCATCATCTTTTGCAAGCTTTCTGCTTTCCATGGTAAATAGAATCACTTCTACTCATTGACTTATACTCGATTTTACACCTCAATCATCAGAATCTGCTTGTAATTGTTGCATTAAAACTTGGCCAAATACAGCAGGTGTTTTCAATCAAACACTGACCTGGGGGATGTCTTATTTGCAGGGAATTGACAACATATATATATTTTTTTTCCAATTGAGCCCAGAATAATAATAAAAAAAAAAATCATGGATGATATTCTACTTCACAACCATGCAGCTGTGTCTATGTTTAGCCCCCACACACACCTTGATAGTCACAGAAGTGGATTCGCCTCTTCTCCAGTTCTGGATTGTTCCGTCGGTTGTATTTGGGCCCCGTCAGAACGCCCTGGCCGTGCGTCATTAGAAGTGCGTGGGCAGAGAGTCCCGTCACCTTCAGGCCCCCCAGGCGCTGCTGGTACAGAGGCGGCGGCTGCGTCCCCAGGGTGAGCAGCTCTGGCTGGCCGTCCGGACTGCCTGGCTGTGAGTTCGGCGGTGAGGGCGGCAGGCTGTGGGGCGCCGTGGGCTGGGTTGACGCCTGGTAGTAGCCGTGATGCTGCTGCTGCTGCTGGTGCTCGGCGTGCATCATGTAGCCACCATTGTTTGTGGGCAAAGCAGCGGCACCGAGGTTCAGCATGGTTCTGCCGCCGGCGGAGCCCTGCACCGCCGCGCCGCTGTGTGGCAGAGTGAGGTCTGAGCTGGCGATGGGCATGTGGTAGACCTGCGGCTGCGGCGGCGGCGGCCCGATCTGCAGCTCTGTGTCTAAATGCGGCTGCTGCTGCTGAGCTGCGGTGGACACTGTCACCCCGCTGGTGGAGCTCATATCCGGCTTGATGAAAACGTTGTTGACCACCGGCGGTACGCTGAAGACCGAGGTGAAGTCTGGCAGCGCCTGGGTGGTGGCAGGGAGGGAGCAGGGAACCTCCAGGCCCGGTTCTGTCTTGATCTGCTGTGGCGTCAGCGTTTTGGGGTTACTGGGCCTGTAGAGGCCTGTGCGGAGGTGGGTGGTGCTGGGGAGGATGAGGTTGATGTTGAGGCTGTAAGGGGTGGGAGTTTTGTCCTCTGAGAAGTACTCATCGACCACGGACGCGCTCTCTCGTCTGTACTTCTTTTCGATGTCTGTGGAGGTGGTCAGCAGGGGGCTGTTGACCTGGGGAAGGTACTTGTCCAGTTCTAGCTGAATCTGAAATGAAAATAGCAGAAGTTAAACTTTAGGGAGCAACTTTGAGCTTTTCAAATCATTGCTTTGTAACAGTAAGTGTTCTGTTCTGTAAGAAATGTAATACTTTGAGCATCTGCAAGTATTTTCCTGTGCATGTTCACTCTGCTTCCTTGGAAAATGGAAAAAAAAAATCACAGGAAAGCAGGAGGCGACATGTTTTAAGTTTCAGTTTCTTTAAAGATAAGAAAACAAAGATGCAATCAGTCTGCAACAAGTGCCAAAAAGATTATCATACACTTTATGAAATGACTTATAAACACTAAGGAACATTACTGTTACCTAAACCAAAGAATCTTTCCACATTTTGTCACTTTACCAACACAAACTTCAGTATATTGTTGGGATATTATTCCAATATTTACCCTTGGATGATTACAACCCGTATGTTATATTATTTTTATGTTTATATCATGTCATCCACTCTGTTTTATTTTGTTCCTGTGTTTCTTGTTTGAAATCAAGTCACTGCGGAAAAAGAAAGAACATGAGGAGAAGAAACAGAAATGCTGGGCGAACTTCAAAATAAGAGCATTAATATAAACGTATAATTACTTGGATTCCTAAAAGTCAACAACTAAAATTTAACACAGAAGTCAAACATTATTCCACGGGAAGTTTACAAAACAGCCAAATAAACTAGAGCTTTAGAATTTATCTAAAAAATTCATTCAGCTAAGTGCAGTAAATGTTTTCAAAGTAAGCAAAATTCCTGAAGCGCTAAATGAAAAACTAGCTCTGCTATTAGTGTAATGCATTAGTGGAAGAATGCCCACCACATGAAATACACTGACGTTTGTGCTTTTTATACAACTTTTGCAAAATGTTGCTTTTGTCTATTTCTGGAAACTCTTCTTTCAGCCTCAAAGCTGGAGGATCTGTGGCGAACACAGAGGCATTTTTCTGCGCAGCAGGACTGGACATGCTCAGCGCTGAGTAAAATAAACGACAGGTATTTTCCTGTGTTTGACTGGGAGCCATTATCTGATCTTCATTCCTAATTAACTGGTGTGTGTCATTCAGAGTCCATGAAGCAGGCGGTGCACGAGCTGTTGAGTAAAGAGTCTTTGTAGCACAGATCACACACACACACACACACACACACACACACACACACACACACACACACACACACACACAGAGTTTAAAAATATGCACAGATTCTAAGAGGTCCAGACTGTTCACACATGTTACACCTGCACACTCAGACGGAAGAGATCCCTCCCTGGGCGTGGCCGGGGGGGTTGATGCATGAAGGAGACAATCAGTGAAAAAAAAAGAAAAAAGAAAAAGCTCTCAGACAAACCAAAACAAAGGCTGAACGCATGAGAAAGACGGTGCAAAACCTAAACACTGAGGGGTAAAAATAAACCTGCCAGACAAATTCGATCCTTGCGAAAGATGACGGACACGAGGGGAGGACGACTGGGATCAGCATGCAAAAACACGCCAGTGAGACACAAAACGGACAGCATCAGAGAGATAAAATAAGCAAGAGAAATGTGTGATATGTGTTATGCACAAAGGAGAGAATCTAATCTAGCAGAGACATCAGCACAAACTGAAAGTGATGACAGAAAGCTGATGATCAGAAATATGAAGATTAGAGCTTTAAACCACAAACTAACTGTTGCTCTTGGATACGTAACTACTGCACATATTTCAGTTCTGCAAAAGCAGAACATTTAATTGATCAGAGGGAAAATGGTCTTGATGAACTCGTCTTTCATTTGCACAAGAGCCATCTGGAGCAAATGATGGTAATGAGACGCTGATGGAGGTCAAGAAAATTATCTGCACAACACACGTGTGCAATCAGCTGTCAAAGATTTGCTAGAAAAACTAATTTTTTAAAAAGAAAAACGTGGAAATTTCTGAGCTTTAAAAGTCGAAAATTAGATTTTTTGGCAAAAGGGGAAAATTTCTAACAATAATAGCCCTAATACGCTGTCAGAGGACTTATCTTTTTAAAGAGACGTTAAAGGAAATTAAACACTTCAATTGATCATCGCTCTAAAGTTTCAGGATATAAAAAAAACAATATAATCTTTACCAAGTCCTATTTACATTTATTCTAACTGAAAGAGCATAACGGACCGGGGTGGAGAGAAATCAGCAAGAAGCAGAGGAGCAACAGATGCAATCTGAGAGGGGTTGGAAAGTCATGTGTAAACCACATAAATCTGTCATTCTGCAAAAAGAAAAGCTATTTGCAGTGGAAAACATTTAAGAAAGTTGGCAATTTTCCCCAGGATAAACAGGCCGGCAAATTCCCCCCAAAATCAGTTGGTGTATCAATTCAGAGATTGCAAAGGTGGTAACATTAGACTCTTCAGTCCTCGGGTCACACACTACATGTTAAAGTTTGTGACAGGAAACAATAACAGACAAAGTCTGACTTGTTTGAAAAGATTGCCAGTGGTTCTGTCTGAAACAAAACGGTTGCATGATTTTTGGTTTGCAAAGTTGCATCTGAATGCAGCAAAAGGGTCAAACTGGTTAGATGAAATGAAGAACAACAGTCAGGCACAGTGGTGGAGAAGTTATGATGTGGGCTTGATCTGCAGCCAGAGGACCTGGATGTCTTGGGTCCAAACTATTTGCCAAGTCAAATGTGAAAAAAAAACCTTTTGACAGCTGAATCTACGTCCAGACTAGTTTACCAACAGAACAATTAGTCTCAATGCCACAGCAGCCATAAAAATGGCTGGAAAAGAAAGCACTCAACGTATTGCAAATGACCCAGTCAAAGTCCAGAGCTTAACTGAACTTAAATGCAGAAATAAAACACTGGAAACAAACTGATGCATCCCTCCACAACAATGTCAGATTTACCCTAAAAGCTGCTAAATCATGGACAGTTCTTGGTTTTCCCAAATGCAGCTTTCTCAAATAAAGAAACCCACCCATCCTGAACCCTTCTCCACACGTTGCCATTTGCATGTTTTCTTGTTTTTACATGCATCTATGCGTGAATCCTGCAGCCTTTTCCCTGCAGGGCCAGGTCAGATGTCCATCATTAGTCACAGGTGAGCTCCCTCCGCTGTGTGATCAGTGCAATCTGAGAAAGCCGCTGAGAAGAAAAGACTTCTGTATTTTCTGAGTGGAAAAAAGTGGAAAACAAAAACAGTCGCTTTGTTTCCTTTCAAAAAGAGAGAGAGCTTGTGTCCTTCTCAGAACTGGACAGAACCAGGTTCTGTTACAGTGGATGCTGGCAACGGTAACCCTAAGGTGACCTCGGTCTTGGTTAGTTGGTGATTGATAACTTTTCCCAAAGCTAATAAGCTTCTCCAGATTTCTCTGCTGCAAGCTGAGGTCATGCTGTTTGGTTCAAGTCTTCGATTCATTAAGCTAAAGGAACGCCTGAAGCAGGACAAGTCGATGGACTTCAGTTCAGAATGCGTCTCTATTGTTTCATGTGTTAAACGTGGAGAATATTTTCGGGCGGTGAGTCAGTTAATAATTAGAGAAATGCATAACAGCCGTGCTATGAATCTTTCAGTCTGATAACAACAGTCTCTTATCAGCTGCTTTATGGGACGGAGTGGGAGTTTCCCACTTCCACCCACCTTTACTTCTGTCCTTAAAGAGGTTTTGCAGAATTTAGCTCCAAGTTCAACAGAAAGATCATTCCATACGTTTTAGATTTGCTCTGTTGGAGACAGAACATCTGTTTCCATTAAGGCTTTCTGCTGAAAAACCAACCGTAGAAAAAACTTTTTTTCTTTATCAAGTTGTGGATTTCTTACCGTCGGTGGATGCATCCGATATTGCTTGAAAATCTGTCCATTTACCAAAAACACCCCCCGGGTAAAGCAAACTGCAGAATGACTGGCTGCGTCTGCACACCACTTCTGCTTTATGGCTTTCAGGAATGCAAAAGGTTATTCGCCTTTGGATTGTCGTAAAAAAAACAGAAAAAGAAAAAAATATATATATATTTGCTCAGGAGCCAGCGGGTCTGTTCAGAGGAGAAACTGTGTGGAGGTCATTGGAGCTAAAAATCAAACCTTTGAGACTGTGATGTGGTTTTATGGTTTCTGATAGGAAAGAAAATTAGGAGAAATCTGTTTAGCTTTCAAAGAAAGTGAAAATGATTTTACTACATAGAGAAAAACAAGCCTGAACAGAGTTAACAGAGACTGAAGAGAATTTATGTTCTTTTCCCAATCTCTATAAAGCTCTGTGTGACCAACCCGTTCCCGTGACGATCCTTCCATCTCCTGCTCCCTCTCTAAACAGCTCCAGGATGCAGCCATGTGCTAACATGATAGCACGTGTTAGCACATCGCTCTGCCACCACTATGACACACCAGAGCAACAATAAACCATCATGATTCATGAAACGTTTGATGATCGCTCAAACCCCTCCATCTGGCACATTTTATCATTATAGTACTGTTTTGACCTACAACCGTAAGATTTATATGCTGAATGTAGCATATAGTACAGTGCTGCTTATTGTAGCATTGTATTATTATTTTTAATGTATTATTTACACTCATTTTTGGACCATAATTATTTTTTATTTTATTATAGATTTACTTTTATCTCTCATTATTTCTGCTTCAACTTATTTTCTTTTTGTTGCACCATTTATATTTTTGTTTCATCCCAATATGTTTTCTTGTCATAATTAATATAACATTTAATCCCTTTTCCTTTCATAATTTGTTTCTTTATGTTTTCTATTTATTAAATTATTTCTATTTAATATTCTTAATTGTGTTATTTGGGGAACTGCATTCAAGTACCTAGAAAGCACTCCTCCCCTTTTTTTGCCACCTTTGCATACATTTACTCATTTTTGAATATTTCAGCTATACTTTATTGTGTCTCTTCCGTTTTTGTTCTAAATGAAAACCAAAATAATGAAGTTCCCCTTCCTTTAGGCCAGCAGTGATCGTTACTGTTTGAGGAAACTGAAGGAATCCATATATAATAACAAGTTCAGACTTTCAAGACTTACTTCACCTTTTGTTTGCAGCTCTTAAAGCAACTGTTTTTCTTGACGAGCCAAAAGAAAACAGAAGAATATGACTGTTTGCAGACAGAGGGAGACGTGGCTGGGCAGGACGGACACAGATTACTGAACACATCATGAATCACACGAGTGAAACGTGTGGAAGGAACATACTGTGCCAAGGGATTAGAGGCAACTCACGTTTGTTTCTTGGAAATAAAAGTAAGATTTCACATTTTTAAAACGTGTCTCTCAAAGTCTCTCAGTCAGATCCATCAGAGACTGTCCCGAAGTTCTCTATGGGAGAGGAAAGGAGGAGGAGGAAAAGGAGAAGGGGTTTCACAACCACATGCAGTTTGGTTGAGATGATCATGACGATACCGAGATCTACAGAAAACACCTTATAACCAAGTAAGAATGGAAAGGAATAAAAAAATAAATTTACCTAGATGACTGAAAAAAATACAAATGATAGACTTCCACCTCTCCCACTGCTGCGAGGATATCAACGAGCTGTAAAATGCACAGAGCAGAGGCTCTCACTTATATTCAAATCACCTGCATGTGTTGTCCTGAAAGTCAAATCATTAGTCAAACCACAACCATGTCAAACCTCAGCTGCATGGAGAACGTCTGTTGGCAGTAAGTTGCTTGGAAAACCGGGCTGTTCAGTCTGATAACACACAGACGGAGGGGCCTTGGAGGACAGAACCAAAGGAAACTCCTGGTAAACATCCGGGATAATGAAAAAACAAAACAAAAAAAAAACAAAACAAAAAAACGCTTGGAGTACTTTTGGATGTTATCTGAAGTATTGATCTTTAGGAATCAGTGGGCATGACTGGTAACATGCTCTTGATCTGTGCTCCATAAAGTTACTCTGTAACTTATCCTGTCGTCTGCAGTCAGTCTTACAGGAAACTCACAGGTGACATAATGACACAAGAATTTAGGAAGAAGTTTCATTCCCTCCACTTATTTCCCATAATCCTGGTAAGAATAATGGACTGATCTGACCATAAAGAGCTTCTAATACAGGAGGTTAGAGCACCACGTTTTGAAGAAAATGGAAAATGATTATCCATTTAGAAGACTGTAAACATCAAATCTACTAGGTAGGCGTAATTTGAACGTGACTTTTAACTGGGACTTTTTTCTGCAACATGTAAATGTCATCATGAACGCAATCTTTGCAGCCTTTTCAACAGTTATTTATATACATATATATATATATATATATATATATACACACACACACACATACACAAAAACAAAAAAAAACTGCTTTCTTCCGAATAATGGCAGCCATTATATATTATTGTGCAGAAACATATAAAAAAATGTTCAATTTATCTTTACTGGCTTTTTCATATCAATGACCTGTACTAATATAATAAAAATATTTGTACATGGTGGATTTGTGGTACCTTAAATAGAAAAAGTGTTAGAACAAGTCTTCCAGTGTGGAGTGCAGATAATTTGGAAACTTAAGTTCTACTTCAGTGATAGTAACACAGTAGTTCCTTATCTATGTTAGGATGATATTGTTTTTCGGCAAGATTAAAGTCATTATATTTGTGTGAATTTCTGAGCTCAAAGTCAAAAGTAGTGTTTACTGAGCAACCCTTCAAGTTTTCCGACGTACAACTAACTAAACTGGCTACGACGTCATTCTCAGATCCAGTTTCTGACTTCTAAGTAAAGAAAACAATGTAACTATCCACATGGTGAAATTATCTTTAAATATGCAAAGAACAAAACTGACAACTTTTTGAAGCCCATGGTTCATGACTTTTTAATTTTCCACTTTTAAACTTCTTGTTGAAGCTAGCTGTGCTACGCTAGCAATTGCTTGATTCAAAGCAGAGGCAACTAATTATTTGATTTTAGCTTATAAGACAAACAATCCAAAAATGTATGAATAAATAAAACCAAAAACATTTCACTTTTTTTTCTCTCGTCAACTAGCTTAGCTGCAAAGCTAATGCTGGTGTATAAATTAGCAGAAGTAACAGAAAAGGAAAAGTTCTGATTTTATCTGTGTACATTTTTTATATTCTGTCCTTCTCTATGTTGGTGATACAAGAATATCACAAATTGTTGAAGCAACAACTCATGGAAATTTTAAGTGCAACTTTTTTTTAAGTTCTCATAGAAACTACCAGTTTTGTGTTTTTCTTTATTTTTACATCCTATCCAGCAGTGTAGCAAAGTGCCTTAGACAAGCCCAACAGATTTACTTTCACTAGTAAGAAAATCTTTCGCTATGATGCCCCACATAAAAGACAAAAGACTGAGAGATTTCTGACACTTCCCTCTATTAAGTGGCAACAAATCAAGGATCCTTAAAGAAGGTTTGATGTATAATTTAAGAAATCATTTTTATTAATTCATTCTCAGGTTTTTCTCATTTGATGCAAAATTGTTTTATTTGATCATTTTGTCTGGTTTACATTTAAAACATGCTTCCGAAATAAATTTGACTTGATTTCTTGAGTTTGGTTTGAATGTATGCTCTGATATTCTCAAGCTTCAGACAATGGATATATTACCAATCCAAGCAAACCTTTACAGAACCGGTGCAGCAGAATATTTCTCTAAACTTTCAAAGAGTGCTCCCAGGGAAATTTACTTACAATGCTTCAAGGGTAAAAAGGAATCAATGTAAATAACAGAACATTGTGGGTTGTTATTCTTTTACTTTCTGTATTCTTCTAATGACTCAAATGTTTTAAAAGAAGCCATCTGCTTCTTTGAGAAAGAAATTTAAACTTACACTAGTAAAGAGGTGTGTGTAATTACAAGTTATTCTTTCATTTCAAGCCACACTACAAAATTACAAGACAAGACAAAGCTACTGTTGCACTTATAACCTTGAAACACTTTCAAAACATTTTTTTTAGTCATTGAAAGGAGAATAAGCCATAAATATTGGACTTTGTTTCTTTTTCCAGGTTAAGCCAATTAAGAGAGTGGTAAAGCTGTAAAAATATACGTTTACAGTGATACTGACGAATACACCTGCCAACTTATGGGTTTATATCCAACAAAATCCCTCAACTCCCATTATGTCTAAATCCAAAAAGCGGTGTGACAAAACTGTTGGAATTTTTACTTCCCTCTTTGCTTCTCCAAAGCTAAAGCAAATGACAGAATCTGACATATTTCAATCATACCTGGAATTATGTTTGTCTTCATATTTCTTTACAGGTTACTCAAGATGTCAATAATTAGCAAGAATTATATATGTCAGGTGCAAAACTGTGTCAAGCTTTGACATGTTGCGGTGAACCAGAACAAAACCTAAAGTCTTTGATTCCGTATTTTCTAATGCTCCCAGCTGGTCCCGCTGGCGCTTGCATGTGAATCTGAGGGTATTCTGATGTTGAGGTTGATGACAAGCTGGTGACTAATGTTGGACACTAATTAGCCATAACTAAATATTTGCTTCAGTAATTGAGCGAGACCACACAAAGGAAGGAGTTGGGTTTCCTTTGGAGCATGCTAATGATTCCCCTTGCTTCTCAGCATGAGCAAAAAAAAAAATCAATCAACTGTGGATTATGGCCACTTTTATCAGAAATTCCCATCATTTGAGGCCTCTCTGCACACTAAAATAAAATATATAAAGAATTTAAACAAAACATAATAAATATTTGTGCAAAAAGACTGACTACGAGCTTAATATTTCAATGGAGTTGTGAAGACAGCTCCCTGGCAGTTAATCAAAGTGCTGTTAGTGACAGGAATTGGACTCATGAGGGTCTCATCATGGCTATGACTTTCTCATGAGGTCGGCCTGCCTCGTGCTCTCTCTGGCCTCAGGGAGGACGGCGGAGATGCGGGCGCTGCACAGACAGGTTGAGCAACATACAGCTGTCACGACACAGTCGACTTAAGCGCTGTTTAAAAAACACCGACACAATTACACAAAGACCTGTCTGAGAGTGGAGAAAAGAAATTTGAAAAACAAGACAAAGGAGGGATTTGACGTTCTTTTTTTTCTCCCCCTCTCCATTAATTTTCTGTTATACCGTTTGAGTCAATTGAGCAAAACAAAAGGAAGGAAGAGCTTTTTTTTTTTTATTTAAACTCTTACAGAAAGCGACCAATTTGAGAAACAAACTGGATGAATCTCTGGTGAACAAAGAGCACATAAGGTAAACCTCCTCAAAGCAGCCGCCTACAAAAATTTGCCTGAGGGGTTGCAATTTCACCTAGCCAGACTTCAGAGTACTTGACGTAATGTTTTTGCATAAAGCTCAAGCGTCGTAGGTTCTAACGATGAAACAAGAAAAGACAAACACGTATCCAAGCTATTTCATCCCAAGCAACGCGCCGCAGTGACCCCAAAAGTAACAAACGGCACCATTTGCTGCAACCTGCTACGTAGCGCCAACAACCCGCTGAACCCTTCAAGTCGAAATGATGTCTTATGATAATTGAGTCAATTATTAACAGGAAAAATACTGCACTGGCCCACTAAGGTTCAGGTATTCAGCTGTAGAACATTATGATTCATGGAATCCTATGAGCACACAAACAGGTCAGGGCTGTAAAGTGGTCCATGTTTATGGCTCCCATAGAGTCCCACAGTAATCTGCAAAAAGATAGCCTGAGAGAGCTTTCCTAAAGAACACAACCACATGCCTAAAGACACTCAGTGTTTTAGATGAAATGTTTGCGTAGTTGGGTTATCGGTGACAGGAAAAAAAAAAAGACAGGAAATGCTCTCTTGCTTTTTATAAACAGCTACAGCGTTCAGCTTCTCATGTTCCTTGTTTACAAGAAAAAAAAACAAAAAAACAAAAACATCCACATCATTCTGTCGATGATACTTAAGACCTGAACGTGTTGCATGGAAGTAAAAAAAAATAAAAAAATAAAAAAATCACATGAAATTGAGCATTTACACACCCTCGCGGGTATTAGATGCACTCTGGATGTAACATTTTGAAAACGTAAACGCCAACCATCAGTTGTGTACTGCTGCCCACATGGGAAGTGTTGTTTTTTGTTTGTTTGTTTTGTTTTGTTTTTTTAGCCTTAGGTGTTCGGATTGGCCACCTGTTTACCAAAAACCAATGGCAAGTGACCAAACTCTGGAGCACAACAAAAGGGGTTCGGTTTCAGTTTGTCCGTGTTGCGATCAGCAGGGCCTTTGTAAAGCCATGTAACTTTAATGCAGCTGCATGTTTGTGCTGTCACCGGCTGTCCATGTTTACGACGCAGGCCAGAAGGGGCTTCTGAATCTCACTGTGATGGGTTGTGAGCAATAAGCAAAGAGCTACTTCCTGAAATGTTCAGGAACACATGTCACACTGTAAGCATGAGATTACTTTATAGGATGGGACAAAAACAGTAGCTCCATTGAAGCTGCTCTCAGGATGAGCTCGAACCTCCTCCTGGATGATGGGATTGTTCTGGGGAGGAGAACCTGAGGAAACCAGGCCTGAAGGTGTGCAAACAGCTTCTCTCTGACCAATCTTTGTGTACAGCTTGCAAAATATTTAAGTTGAAACGACTTTAACATCATCACACTTCTAAAAACCTCGTTTATCATTAAAGGGCCTTTATGATTCCTGAGAGTTGTTTTAAATGTGTTGTTTTGCATGGCTTTTTTTTAATCTACATTTTTGCAAATAAAGTTTTTAAGAACTCTACTTATCTCTAAAACAGTGTAATTGTCATATAATTCGTGTTGCGTATAGCTGAGGTTTATTAGTGCGTTTCTACCCTGTCAGGTGTCAGCTTAGGACTTTAACCTGCCCTTTACAGGTAAGCTGCGTTTTGTGCAGCCCGTTAAACAAAAGGTAATTCAACAGGAATCGAAGCTTGAACCAGTTTACAGCATCGCAGACTGTTTATAAGACCTGAGAATATAAGTAGAAGGTATTAAAAACCCAGAAAGGCCCAGACTGGAGTTCAGCGGGTCGGCAGAGATTCTCACCGGCGGTTTGACGTCCTCAAACACGGACGTGTCCTCAGCGCCGTCCGCTCCCGACATCCTCACGGGCTTCAGCTGCGTGAAAACCGCCCTTTCCTCTGTCATATGCGGCGGATTCATGGCCAATTCTACTCCCGCTGCCATAAAAACCGGAACTTATTCTTATTAACAAACTGGGGTTTTGTATCCGCCAGGGCCTTTATGATTACTGGCTTTAACTGCGTTGACGTGAGGCTGAAGACAGACGGTGTAATCCACAGTCCTCTAGATAATTGTGAGGTCTCAGGTAGCCTTTACCTGAGCTCAAGTATAGACCTGGAGGGCATGACTGACACGAATTTCAGCCAATCAGAGGAGGGCTGGCTTAACGGAAGAAGGTGGGGTTCACCTGATGCACTGTAGGAGGGAGAAAGAGAGAGAGAGAGAGAAAGAGAGAGAGAGAGAGAAAGAGAGAGAGAGAGTCAGCTAAATTAATTTAACTTGCTGGAAAAATTTTCCAAATAAATATGTTGATAGTGGGGAAATTCTAATTTATTTCACACATGGGTGTTCAAAGTGCAGCCCAGGGGCCATTTGTGGCCCTTGGACTGGTCTTTTGTGACCCCACAGCTGCAGTTAAAAAATAATACAACTGTGGCCTGCCCAGCACAGGCAGTTGATGCAGATTGAGACTTTTTGTTTTAAAATCTGGGTAAATTTATGGCAGACATGATTTTCTTACAATATGAAATGTTAAGCACCACACAAAGTATTCATGTTTTTATAACAAAGCTGTAATAATGAGTAGAACCATGTTTATCCAGCTGATAAGCCAACTTTGCTGCAGCTAAATCAGTTGTTAGAGCTACCTTGAGAACCATTTTTAATTGTTATTTTTATTTCTGTCCTTTAGAGGTATAAATAAAAACTTATTTCACAAAAAAAAACCCTCTAACAACTATATTATATGCAAAATATTCAACATCTTGCAGGTGCTAACAGTAGCAGACTGGCTTTTATAGGAACGACTGAGGAAACATTTTTACTCCATCAGGAAAATAAACTGATCATAAAATATTTCATAGGGTAGTGCTAACACTGGGTCATATGTAAGGAGAAGTAAGCTCCTTACTTCTAATAGTCTCAACTATTTTTCTGTCCTTTTGAAAATCTACAACAGGCTAAAATTTCCTAAGACTTTTAGCAGTTTACAAACACAACCTTTCGCACCTGTTGTAGCAGCTAGTAGTTTGTAGTCTGTGTGAACGCATAAAATAAATAAATAAAAACAAGAGAAGATTTGGTTTTATATGTTCTATCTTTACTATCCTCCTATAACATTTTTGTTAGCAAAAATGTCTTAGGCGACATCAGACATCTTTATTGGCTCGATTTTTTTCTTTCAATTTTTGCTCATTCATTTTCTTTGGCAAGATGTCAAAAGAAGCACATTTTAAAGAAGACCTTCTGTTTAGGTTTTTCCATTTTAAATCGGATTGATGTCAGCCTAACGTGTTGATGCAGTTACAAAACTGGATATTTTAGTATTTAATTACATCTTTAGAATCTCAGTTTGTTGGTGTTGACCCTCTGACTCATAGAATCTCACGCCTTGAAATGTATGGGTTGTTTTAACTGTAGTTAAAAAGCTAAAAATCCAGTTTTGTGATTTGCCTTGAGTATCAGAGGTTTGACGTCACCGCAGAACAAAAGGGGAGCCATAAATGCAACAGCTTTGTAGGCGTGTTTCTGCCTTTATGATTTGTTTAATCAATACTGTAGCCACAGAAAAGTAAATCAAATCAAACCCTCTTTTACATGAAGGAGCTTCAAGAGCCACATTATTTCAGATAACAATTGTCCAGCGTTCTCAGATGAAAAAAGTGAACATTTTCCCTGAGAAAAGCTGCATTCACATGAATGCGAAGGGAACTTTGAAGTGGTTGATACTTTGATTCATGGGTCCCTGGGAATCTTACGCCGATAACCAAACAATATTCAAAATGTTTTCTTTTTCTTCTCACACTTATTCAAATGTTGAGACGTAGAGGGGAGAAAGAGGAGAGAAAGGAAAAGCCAAGTGATTAGAAATAACTGGTTGGAGTCTTATAATTGTTGCCTAAAATATCCCAAGTGTCAAAAACTTGCATTTTCTATGCTAATCTAATATTTAACCAGAGCAGCAGATGCTCACACCTGATACAAATGATGTTGCAAAGAAAATGTGCATGTGTCATAAACTATATCATCAAACATATATCAATAACATCACCATTGCAAGATTTTCTCATATCTTGCAGCCATAAGCCAGTTATTTAAATCCCTGAACTAGATCAAATGACTAAAAAAGGCAATAAAAAACAATATGAAACATTTTTTGTGATTTCCAGGATGTAATTTTGGCTTCTACATATTTACGCCCCCAAATACAGATTTTGTAGCTTTACAATTAGTGGTCACACATAACAATCCCTTCAGTGTTTTGTGATTCTGCGATTGTGGAAGTTTATGCAAAAAAAACACATTTTTATATGACTTGTAATGTCATTGGATTTAGTTCTAGTCAAAGTCTAGAACTAAATCCAATTGAAAGTTTGTGGCAAAACCTGACTATTGGAGATCACAGATGCTCTCTGTCCAACCTGAATGAGTTTATTTATTTTTTTTCTTTATCTTTCACTGCTATGCATCACTTTGTGTTGATCACCTAATACCCAAATAAAATAAACTGAAGTTGGTCTTGGTAAAATGACAAATGTGAAAAGGTTCTTGGGTTTGCATAATAATACAAGGCAGTTAACAAAGGTAGCAAGAATCGTCCTTAGCTTTTATGAATTGTGTAAAGTGTACAATAATCTTGTTGGCATTTGCTGAGGTCTGATTACATCTTCATCTTCTTCTCTTAAAAAAAATCATAAAAAATGACATAAAGAAACTGTACAAAATTGTGCTTTTAGAAGTCCCTTAATTGGTAAACAGAGTCCATCTCAATGCAGTTTTCTCAAAAGCCTCAGTGGTTCATTAGAGAAGATCATGAGCAGCATTAAGACCAGGAACCCAGCAGACATGTCAGGGAGAAAGTAGAAGAGAAGTTTAAAGCAGGTTGAGAATAAACTTAGTACATTTTGCAGAGCTCTGATCAACCCATCATCCTAAAATAGGAAGAGTATTTCACAACAGCAAACCTACGAAGTCATGGTTTTCCATCCTTAAAGATTGGGTAACGAGAGAATTTATCAGAGGAGGAGCTAAGTGTCACACTGTGGGGCTGAACTACATCACAAATTAACATAAAACAAGTTGTTCTTCCTCAGAAATGATGAGCCAGCCAATCTGCTGTTGTGATGCATCAGAGCAATATTACTAGAATGTTCTCTTGCGTTAACTGTCGAAACATACCACAACTGCTTTTAATATCTAATTGTGCAAGTTTATTGCTTCTTAAATTACAGGCGCCTGGGTGACGGCAAGCCATGAGAAAGTTCACACTGTTTGCGGATTCTTTATGTCCGCAAATGGTGTGAAGAATCTGGACCGTTTGTTGTTCATTATCACAGCAAATAACTAAATTTTGATTCTTAGGCTGTCAATCTGTTGTCTTTACTATTTCCCCCATAGATTTAACTAAAATAATGTCTATAAATATTACTTTTGTGACTAAGAAAAGCATGCCAGTGCTAAAGTGTGTGTCATAACTTATAGCCACACAGCTTAACAGCCAAAGTCCAAAGGAAAACTGCCAAATTCCTCTGCCAGTATGAATCCTGTGACATAAACTTCCAATGCATTCATTTGATATTTTTGGATCACCATTTGAATGTAAAGACAATAGAAGGAAAATGAAATGGGAGGAACAAAAAGAACTGAACTTTTTGTTCAACTTGATATGCAATATTACCACACCTCACCAGGCAGGTCTACATAAAACAGCAATTGGCAGAAAGCTGTTTGGCTATTAATTCCTAATAAGCAGTTGGTTCACCAACTTGTCAATTCTTTGGTCGTTTTGATCTGAATTATTAAATTTACTGGAAACCAATCTTAATTTTGCACAACATCGAGCAAGCAGCCTTGCTTAAAGTAAAACATGCACTTGGAACTTAAAATCATTCAAAAAAAAAAAAAAAATCAAATCTGCTTTGTATTTTAAAGGAATTTATGCTAACGGTGGACTGACAGGCTGGGTAATCAACTGCAAAATAATAGGCAGAACAAAAACTGAACAGAGGTTCAAATGAAATCAAACTGTCATGTTTTACTTTCAGTTACTTTAAATGAAAACCCATTAATGTTCAGGATTAATCCATCTCTAAAAGCAAAAAAGAAAGATGTAATGCCAAATATATTCAAGTGTTGCTTCACCTGCCTAATCGCTAACGACACCTCCTTCAATTATAAGAAGCTGGACGCACCACATTCCTTCCTGTTTCTTCTCTTCTGTCTTTAGCAGCAGGTTAAGGGCACCGGAGGACACGGCATCCACATGTTGGTTAACTCCCATTTACCTTCAAAGGGAGACTGCAATTTAACACTTAAGCTCAATTATGAGTTCGCTTCAAGTCACAGCAAGCTCCTCTGTAAATTCAGGGGAAATGTTGAACTCCATGCTAGATGTCTTAGTTAAAAGTCTTTGTCTCAATCTGCAGTGGAGATCTTGTTGATCTTCTTTTCTGCCAAGAACATCCATGAGCATCCCTCTTTAACTCTGTCTGAACAAACAGATTCATGCACATTTTCAAACATTCTCTTTAGATGTTGCAACAAATATAGCTGTTGGTTGTGTTTTGGATGACTTACAATTAAAATCTTTCAGAAAAGAGGACTACCAATTGTTGCCAAACTATCAGAGGATAACAACAAAGCTTATGTGGGAGTGAGCAGATAGACTGATATAAATTGTAAAGTGTTGGTAAATTTCAGCAATGGATTGTTCAGATGTCAACTGACAAGAACGGAAGTTGTTCCTTGTGACTAAAAGGAGAAAAATGCATGTGGGAATTTCTCTTCCTGTTAGATCACGTTGGAATCAGATGCTTTGACAAAAATTTGAGAAAGGAACAGCAACTGCTGACCCGTCACTTTCTGTCTCCCAGCAGAGGTGAAACTGAAATCTGAGGAAGCTAAAAAAGAAATTATGTATGAAACTTTCCAATCAACAAATAAATAAATAAATAAATTTGGCAAACTCTAGTGTGGGCAGCTGTCTATTGGCTGCAACTCTAGCTTCTTACACAACGTCATTTTATTTTCAGGGCTGAGGGAAGAAAAGGTGCGGTGCACTTAATTCATAACTTGAAGACTTTCAGTTGAACTCTGGAAGCTTTATCTAAATATGAGTTGTGTGTGATTGACAACTCGATGATTATCATCCACAATTTTCTTCACTTATTAATCAACAGTTCAGGCATCCACCGGTTACTGCTTTCATGTCTCATTTATTTATTCCAGTCCTTCCTGTAGTAACGTAATACTAAAATGTAGTTTACAGGATTTCTGATGCTGTACATGTTGAAAATAAGACAGATATGATACGCCTTTAGGCAATTTTGAGAGGTTTTCTGGGATTTTGGTTTACAATTCACAGATTAATTCTTTATCTATGTACCTTGCACCAGTATTCATAAAAAATTTCTGTGTGTGTGTGTATGTTTAGGGGTGGTGTGGAAGATAGAAGAACACCAGATAGTTCATAATTGTGAAATGAAAATAGCATGTCTTTAAAATTCTTAACTGATGAAAAAATCTTAAAAGTGTGGTATGTTTGTTTTTTCAGCCCAAAATATTCTGACAATGCTAAATAAAATTTGGAATAAAAATTGCTCTAGATGACGATTTTTGGCCTAAATGAAAAGCACAATATGGCAGAAAACTCAAACTCCCCATCATGACATTTGGCAGTGGCAGTATCATTATATGGGACAGTGAGAGAGGGACGCTTGTTACAGTTGGATGGGTGTAAGGATGGAGATTGATCCAGAGCAAGCTTGAAGAAAAAACTGTGAGGTTCCAAAAGACTTGACCTGGGAAAGTGGTCTGCCTTCCAACAGGGAAACAATCCAAAGCAAACACCCAGAGCTAAAAGGAATGGTTCAAATCAAAGAATATTAGAGTAGTCATGTCTTACCGTTCAAAGATGGTCTCCAGCAAATCTCACTGTTCTTGAGTTACTTTGCAATGGAGAATGGACACAAATTTCAGTAATGTTTTAAAATAACTTAGGATGGCTGTAAACAAAATGGGAACAAAATAAGCATTAATTGAAAAGTTCTTTCCAAAAGATTTTACTACAAGATACCAATTATTGTAGTGCAATTCTGCCATTTCTACTGCGTCTAGATAAAAAAAGTTAAATCTAGTAAGGCGATTGTTGTTTGATCAGTCTTTCTGTTTGAGGAAAAGGTGACTCCTTTGTTGCGAAACTCAAGTTTTCTTCTCGTAGACTCTTAAGTGCTCTTGTCATCACACTCAATGTGAAACATTTGCTATTCATCATTCACTGCTGACAGGTCCCTGGCAGTTCCTGCTGCCTTACTGGACATTTGAACAAAGATGTAAGTGGGACATTTTTAATTGGAGCTCTTTTGAAATTTATGATATTTGGCTTTTATAGACTGAGTATTTCCTTCTAGAGGGTTTAAACTGAGTCATAAACCCATTGTGCTGTGGACACATAAAGCTTCATGAGTGCCATCTCAAGTATATTACAACAGAGATGGAGGGCTGAGGGGAGAGTCATACATCATGTTGGAAAACCCTGGATTATATACTCTGTCTAAGCATGTCAGTAAAAGTGGGTTTAAGATGAAAATAAAAACAGTGGTTAGGATAGTCAAGCCACGCTTTGAGAGTTGGAACAGGGAAATGCCTTAATTGGTAACTATTAACATAAAGAGCCTAATATTACAGTTCTTCATGCTGTGTAATCATACCTGCTAAAATGCTGCATAAATACAATGTGGTTTCCTTTAAAAAAAATCAATGTTTCCCATCTTGTGAGACTGGAGTTCAAACTGAATATTCAGGGTTTTCAAAAGTTTGAAAGATGAACATGAGTTTAGTTTTAATCTCTTTGAAATCTACATTGAGTTGGTTCCTGTGTATCGCAATAGTCAACACACTGTTACTGAGGTGGTCATAATGTTATGCCTGATTAACTGTAGTGCATGAAACACATAAAATGCTGTATGATAAAAATGTTGTACGTCAAAGCGATTTTTCACTGCTGCAATAAAAATATTCAAACCTTAAGCTGATATCATGAAACATGACATCAGCTTTGTTAGCATGCCAATGCTAATATTAGCATGCAAAGGTTAACATTGCAATAATGCTGCATGCTATTTGTTGTCAGAACTTACTTGACTTCTGAGAAGAAAAAATCAACTTGAAAGTCTCTCGAAGTCGGACTTACCATTTGAAAGGTCTGAGATTTTTAAAAGATTTTCTGATTTCATGATCCAATATGGTAGCTCCAACAATGGTAAGCTATTGTGAAAACATGTTTATTTTACGAGACATGCCAGATATAATGTAACTAACATCAGTGTTACATGTAATGCATACAATTTTAAACTGAAAAAGATATAAATAAAAGGTGTTTGAATATGGAAAGTAGCTATAGCTTAAACAATGTTTGTAAGAGGTATAAACAATGGTTGCTTTGGTGTTACCATATTAGAATCTCAACTTTTCTTAGATATTAACTGAAAGTGTTTAGCTGATTGTGATGTCATTCACAGCTCCAAGTTACTTCTTCCATAAAAAAGCAGTAATTGGTTAAAGTTAGCATGCTAATATCATTCCAGTGTGAATGTTAGCATGTTAACTGTAATATCTGTAGCTTGAAAATTTTTGTTTTTACTCATACATCTCAGTATTTAAGTAGTTTGTGCTCTTGTTAGTTTGTTAATTCCAAAACCAATTATTCAAAATATATTCTACCATTTTGTGGGCAATATTTATAGGTTTTGTGCTCTTTAAGATAAAATCTCAGATTGGCTGTAGTGCACTACCAGGAAACTTTGTGAGAGGGAAATTCCCTGCGACAGGGAAATTGTTGTTTGTGTCATATAGTTTATTTTTTTTTGTTCTGAACTGTAATTAGAACATTGTTTCCTTGAAAAACTGAAAAACCACTTCTTTTTTCACCTCAGATTAGAGGTGTAGTTACTTTTATACTTTATCACCTATACTGTCCTCTAGTGTGGATGATTTAGTGAGTGAGTAAATACGTGAACAAGAGTATGTGCCAAACATTTAGATTATTTTAAAATGAATGTTGACTAGGACATTTGGTTCAAAAGTTTTAACATTACAAACCATGAACTACACCTTGTTATTCTGAACCGGTTCTGATTGTCATGATCCGTGTTTTTCTGTATAGTTATTTTGGGATTTTCTGTGTTTAGTCCTGTTTCCCTGTTGTCCTCTCAGCCCTTGATTGTTCCCAGGTGCGTCTCGTTCCATTGATTACCCCCATGTGTATTTAAGTCCACCTTTTGTCTCTGTCTCTGGTCGGATCCTCGTCAAACGTACGTCGTATGTCTTTTGTCTGCTTGCCACAACAGTCGTACTGTTAAGTCCTGTGTTGGTTCCGCTCTCGTTTTCAGTCCGTTGTTCTTTCAGTTGCTACCGGTAATTAGCTGTGCTAACTCTCTGCCGTACCGCCTGTATTGGACTGTCTGAGCTCTCTTCATTAAATCCATCATTTCTTTCACAACCTGGGTCTCTGCGTTCCTCCTCACCACCTCTCAACCACCACACATGACACTTATGAATTATTTTATTGTTTAGTAAATGTTTTATTAAGCAGTACATTTCCTCAAGTGTAAAATGGGAAAAAAGAGCCACAACAATCCCGTTGTTATGACAACGATGACGAACATTGATGGGGATAGCAGTGAGGCAAGTAGTTACCTCACCCCTCACAGTGAATATGGGTGTGATGAAACAAAGCATCTGATTGGATGTTGGCGGCTTCCTATTGACTGAAGGAGGAACCTGGGAACAAGTGACTGATTGTTCTGAAGAAGGATGCCTCCAGTGGAAGAGTGTTTGCCTTTCTTTAAGGTAAGAGCTCAGGAATTGATCCGAGTAAACTCAGAGCTCCTATGCTTCATTACGTCAGTTATGAGCAGTGTGTACAAAGGTCAGACCTTTTCAAGTTCAAGTCGCTTGTAAGGAGTTCATACAAAAGGAGGCGAAGGAAGATAAATTCTAATTGAGTGCAACCTTCTCATAGAAAGTAGAAACTCAGACTTGTTATTCATGTCATCTTACTTTGACGCTTACGTCAGCCTAAGAATTGTAGAAGACCGAGCGCACACCCACATAGCAACAGAACTCGTTGAGCAGAAGCTCCAGTCCACTTGCATAACTATATTCCATCATTTTACTTCTAAAACTGTTCAGAAAGAAAAAGAGCAGTGTTTTCAGTAACGCATTACTTAGTAACGCGTTACTTTTTTCAGTAACGAGTAATCTAATGCGCTACTATTTCAAATCCAGTAGTCAGACTACAGTTACTTATTGAAATCACTTTGCATTACTATTTTCTTTTGTAATTTAATTTTATTTTTTCTATGCATCTTGGGGAGTGACCGCCGTTTCTATGTGACTGTTATCAAGAGTGACAGAAACAGAAACAATGGAGGGAACAGGGAGATGCGCATTTTATTCCTGGAAAAACAGGAACTATTTTGAGTTTCAGATTATTATAAGCGGTTTTGGGCTTGTTTTTTTTCTAAAGTCGCTGCAGATTAAGTGAGTCGCAGGTTGCGGTTTTTGGGCTTGCAAATAAGCAGACATAAACCCCAGAATTTTTCTGACATCCAGTTAGTTTTAGTGAGACTCTCCCTGTCCATCATTTCCCAGATGATCCCGGTGTCTTTAACAACAAGTTAATATATTACCTGTGAATTACCTCTGAGCTTTGCATTGCGCTCCAGAAAACTGCAAACATCGAGACTGATATGAACAGCGCAATAAATGTGAAAACAGCCACGAATGAAAGAGCCCGTAAAGCTGTGCAACTAAACGCCATTATAATTATTAATATTAAGATAAGTGTCACAAATCTGTGCAGTGGGTCATCTGAGTTGTGGAGCCGCAGGAGGAGCTCTGTGCGCTGCGCTCTGACACCAAACGCAGGGCCGTAATGCACAACCTGGATGATGGGGAGGGAGGATGGACGCAAAGATAGTAAAAACTATTTATAGTTTTTCATACAATACTGGAACACACAAAAACATGCACAAATTACAAAAGTTTTTTTTTTGTACTGTTGTAACTAGTAAACAATCTCACCTTCAGTTCAACCATATAAGTGATATAAGTGGAGACACATTGTTGATGTTACCATTATAAAATAACTTGTAATTAAGTATTGGCAAAGATCAATGTAATTTTCATAGGTGGCTAAGCGTTGTTGTTGGCAGCTGCTGAAAGTAACTAAATAATTTACTTTTAATTTAACTTAGTTACTTTCCAAATCAAGTAATCAGTAATCTAACTAAGTTACTTTTTCAAGGAGTAATCAGTAATCTGATTAAAGTTACTTTTTCAAAGTAATTATGCCATAACTGGTCTTTGCACACAAGACCCAAATGATCCAACTAGTCAATGGTAGGGTCCTTAACTCTGATGCGTTCATCCACCCAAATGTCCAAAAAGGTGGTGATTATGAGTGTTTATCAGTCAGCTTTATTTCCCAACTCTGATTTAGTTTAGAAATCATCTCTGAAAAATTGGACCATCTTTGACCATAAACATGCAATCAAATGTGATTAAGTGATTAAGATCAAATTATGGTTATGAGTTAAAATGATCTAGTCAAAGTGCAGACTTAGTCTAAATTAGGCTAAGTTCAGACAACAGGTCTTCATGCTCAATTCTGATTTTTTTTTGTACATTTGTTCATACTACTAATTAAATACAATTGCAATCACACTAGAACAAGGGAAGCACTGCACTGTTTATGGAAGTAACAGTAAATGCCTCTGTCTATGGATCGACGTCATAGTTATCCATCAGTGGTAACCGACAATCATCACAAGATCATTAAAAGATGAAAAAAGCTGATAAAAAGAAAGTACAACTAATAGCAAAGACCTGTTGTGGCTAATTAACTGCAGCTTCTGTAGAGAAGTTTTAGACGTTTAGTCGAAACCAAGAGTGGTGGGATTGTGATGTGATGTGCTTCACTGACAGACTTCTTTCATAATTTCCAAAATTATAATTTTCTGCCATTGTTTAAGCCTAAATTACTGGGGCTGTCTAGCTTCTCTTGGTGCATAATTATAAAGCATGTCTCACATCAATGATGTAAAAGTTGGAAAAAATAAGACATAAATGTTCAGACCTCAGACACTTTGACAACTATTGGATGCCTATCCAATTTAGTTCCATGTATGGAAGTGGCACAAATATAATTTTTTTGGGGGAAGGTGAAAAGATCGGAATTGGGTCGTTCAGATTGTGGGGGAAAAGTCAGATATGGGTTGCATATTGCTAAGAAAATCAGGTTTGGGCTGCGTTTGCCTGCTCTGTGTTTGTTGCCGTAGAATCTGTGGCTAGCCTTGGAAATTCATGATTGCAGAAAGATGTTTTGCCAAGAAGAATGGACAGAACTATCAGTCTGCAGATGGAGAAGGTTGTACAGATACAACCTCTCTTAGCCAGTAACCACAGTGGATCAGAGCACCACTGCTGTTCAGAACTTTTTACTGATCTAAATAACCAGAAATAATTTATTTTATTTCAAACATGGATGTAATAGTTTCCACTAGATCAAACAATAAAATAAAATGTATCTTCAACCTCACTTCCTGTGATGTGAAACCATCTTCTTTAGAGCCCTTATCTCTCTTTTGCGTGACAGTTTTAAGACAAGTCATGCTGTTTATAGCTTTGACCCTGTCTAGCTAAATTCCACACTGAATACTATAAAGTGCAATTGCACATTAGTCATTACCAAAAAACTTTTGGAAGGATGTACGTGACCAACAAAGAGACACACTTCAAAGAGATTGAAATCTCTCTCATTCAGTTCCTTTTGTTTTCTGTATTGGATTCTACACAGAACAGGTTAGATTTGGCTGCTAATAGGAACATTTCTATATTCTTGTTCATTGTTTTTATGATTTGTGAGCACACAAATTGTAAACCTGCTACTAGAGAAACACTAGTTGCACTCTTTGATAAAGACACACAGGAACTTAAGTGGTTTATGGCCAGAAATTGGTGTAACTAGACACATTCTCAGTTGTAAGTTACACAACAGGCTAAAGGTGTAAAGGTTGCTTATCCTTGTTCATAATAAACTTTCTTTTTACTCTAAAAGTTGACTATGCCACCACAAAATTAAAGATTTGATTTTCCTTTAAGGTAAATACATTTATATAAACTCTGGTTTCTGTTCTTTGCACCCGTAACAATAGGAAATGCGTTTGCTGCTCTGTCGGATGCTTGACCATATTTGGCTTTCAGGAAGTCCTGGAATTCCTTCAGGTGGAGTGTGAGTAAGTTAGCGATCACCAAGCAGGACGTTTAATGATGGATTCAGGATGCTGGAAAGCTGCCAGTCGCTGCAATCCTGAAGTAGCGTACATGTTCTACTCTGCTGATTATGTGACTGATTTTCCTGATAAACCCATATATCATCCACACCAGAGTCCTTTATCACACCCACTGACACTTTTGAATTTATTGCAAAATGTTATGCTGCGGTATTTTGACCCTTTAAGTGGGTGATTGGTGATTTTTACCTATGAGAAAAGACGGTTCTCACAATATCAGATTACCCCTCATCCTGTTTCAAAGGTAGACTGTGGAGTGAAAGGGCGTTATAGAGACAACAGCTAGTTGAAATGACAGAAAGTGGAGGTTATTATTAACTCTTCATTGTTGGTGTGTAAAAAGTGTAAAATGTCCTGAAATGAGTTTTAAGTCTTAAAGTAATTTAAAATGTCACCTTTATCTCTTTATTTGCTTCCCTGAGTTGTTGCTTCTTGTAAAACCCATTTATCTTCTTGAGCAATCCAATTATGATAAGATTCACCAATCAAGATCCCTTTTATTATCATTGAACAGTGATTCAGTGGAATTGCACTACACTAGCTCATAGCACTGAACTCAGAAGGAAGTTCAGCATTTAACAGGATTTACTTTTGCCACGTATATTGAAATGCTTGGATGTGTTTTAAGATGTTTTTATTGATTTGGATTGAATTTTATGAGTACATGAAACCACAGTTTTAATCTTTTTTGGGTGGTGATGATGATGATGATTCTATCTTGTTTTACTTTTTTTTTCTTTAAACAAAATATGAACAATGCACATTATTTAACATAAGTTCATCATATAAATAAACCCGATTTAGCCAGAGAGGCCAATTTTCATCTACAGTCCCTGGCAGGTTGATGTAAACTATAGCACTAAGACATAACTAATAACTAAGATAAAGACTCCCTCTAAAAATGCTAATAAATGTTTATTTTAATAGTTCAAATATACCTTAATATGCATTATTACATTATTATCCAGAGTCAAAATCACATTAAGTCTGTCTAAAATTATTCACTGGATCAGAATTTTATTTAACTGAATGGAAAGGTAGTCCTATTTTGTCCCTAAAACACTGTCAACCTCCTTAGCTTATGTTACACTTTTTTAAGTCATACCAGTCACACAAAGCGCTGCACGCTAGAACAACGTTCACTCAGTCAGACCCACATTTATACTCAGATTGGTGAGCAAAGTGTGATTAAACTCCTGGTAACAGCAGTGAGCAGGAATCAAACCCACAACATTTCGATTTCAAAAGAACAATTCTTCCCACTGAGTCACAGTCAGCCAAGAGTTAGAGAACGATAGACACCATAAAGGGAAAAATGAAAAGACAAACTGCCCGAAGTACGACATGCCTGTCAAAGTGGTGTGCACAAAAAACTGGCCAATCATGTAGACCCCTCAGTTCATCAGAAACATTTTTTTACTCAAATTTCCTCTTCACAGGTAAATTTTAGACATCACTGTGTAATGCAGTGTAACATCACTTCATCATGGCACCACTAATGAAGAAACAGGAGCACAAAAGACCACAAAGCTACCTATTCAGGGTTGTGGTATAGAAATAAAGAAGTCATTGTCTATTAAACTCAACCCCGAAATCTAAAATGGCAATATATTGTTCTTTAATGCCACATTTGGATAGACTGAGTTAAGTGTTGCAGGATAAATTTAGGTTAATTAATAATGGGTGAGTTAATGTGTCACGCCTGGTTGATTGTTGGAAAGGACAAAACCACCTGACAGACTTGGGTCAGAACAGAAGGTCATATAATACCTATAATATATGTAATATATATTTTGTTTTCATGAACAAATTGCTGTCCAATTCTGGACATTTGAACTCAGTTATTGCAGAATTTGTATAAACAATTGGTTTCTTGGCAAATGTATAGAATTCACATAGTCCACAAATCTCCAAAAGGTTGTAGTTGGGGGTTTGAGAAAGTATTCCCAGAAACATAACATCTCCATCCACTTTTAGGGATCACTTGGATCCCTAAATGTGCAATCTTCCAGTATTATTATATTAAAAGAAAAAACTGGTTAAAAATTTTTTTTTTTTTTTTTTGCATTATTTTGTTTTGTTGTGATTGTTATTTATACAAATTATTTTCATTTTGGTCCTTAAATATCAAAATTTCCATTAAACTGCCCTTTGGTTCTTCTGATAATGTAATTTTTAAACATTGAATGACTGATGTTTACATAAGTATCCTTTGTGCCAAATACTTTTTTACTCTTAAGTAACTGTTTGGATGTGTACTTTTTACTTTTACTTGAGTAAAAATATATTGAAGAAGTGCTACTCGAGTGATATTTTAGGGTAATCTAGCCATCTCTGGCCACCACCATGCTTTATGGTACAGGACTCTGAGGTTTGAAGTAAATCTTCATGAAAGCTTCCCTTTTATCACAACTGGTGCTGCATGTTATTAAAATGTTCCTTGTACTCTGAGAAAATAACACCCTGCACCGCCTTCCAAAGCTCCACCACGTACAACATGTTTCAGATGGAACCTGATGATCATTTTGTAGGCAGTCCTTCACTGTTCCAAACACTTTCTGCAATTAACCAGCAGAACTGACCTAAAGTTACTCATCAATTACAAACTGTTGAAGTCTAAAAACTTCAACTTGACTTATTTAAACATACTTAAATGTAAGAAAACATCTCAGTTTTTGTCTTTTGTATAAAGTGTTCTAAAGAAGGTATTTGTCTTCCCTAGTTGCAAATTTCACTCAATCCTGATTGAAACAAAATTTCTGTGAGTTTTTCTGGGTTAAAAGCCGTGCAGCACTACTTTTGAGAAGATGTACATTGATGTATTCATAGGATTCAACCTGTTTGTAATAAGATGAATCCACATAAAATTAAAATTAAATCACTTCTACTTAAAATTTTGGAATCTTCTTCTTTCAGTTTTAAGCATTAACATTCAAATCCATTATTTTTCAAAAATGAATTTAATACACTGAGAGCATGACATGGATCAGTGGGGCAACTAAAAAAATAGGTCAACATTTCCAGGAATGCAGCCTCAAGTCCCCAAAAAGGCACAATCAAAGTGCTGCCAACTGTTATTATGATGTTTAGTCCATCATTGCGCGTCATTTCAGGTCAGGTACCATGAGAAAATAACATCCTTGTGCTATCATTCAAGCCATAATCATTTTACATTGTTAGAATGGCACCTGAGTTTCTGCATAGATCTCTTTTCTGTAACAAACTACCTGCTGACAGTGACGTTAATTTGATTTGGCAGATCTTCTGCAGTCACATATCTGGGAGTTCTTTTCATCCAGAGATACATTCTGAGAATTTCTAATTCCAAGCGTAGGTATGTCAAACTCTTAAACTTAATGAGTAGGTTCAGTTCACCTACATTATGTACCAAGATTTCCTGGTACTGTCCTTAAGTAATGTACTTTGTGATGTCAGTAGTTCTAGTACATTAAGTCTCTTTATCTCCATGTTACACTGTAAAACTGTGTAGTTTGTTGGATTTTTTTTTTTAAACTGGTTTTAATTGCAATTTTTTTTTCATTTTTACTTCACCCTCCACAAATGAGCAACAACTTGTGACCTGCATGATCAAATGTGGGGCTCTGCAGACTGCCTGTAACAAGGGAAAATTACAAACATCTTATTTACACAGAAAACGTTAGTAATTTTCAATGAGCCTCGGAAATTTTCACAAGTTATATAAAACAAATGATTGAGAAGAGTGTTGAGACAAGAAACTGTTTTAGTAGTTTCTAAACCTGATGGAAAGTGCTTACATAAAATGTACATGTTTGACAGTAACATGTTGTTTAGCGAGAATATTTATATTTCTGAGTCATTTACGTAACTAAAAACCAACAAATAATTGCTCAATATCAGTCTGGGAAAAGTACATTTAAGGAGTATTTACTAGTAGAAAATACTTCAGAAAACTTACAGTATTCCTAGGAATGAAGGCTCTGGTTTCTTTACTCCACATCAGAATGTGCAATGCTCAGACAAAAAGCTCAGGTTCTACATTCTTCAGTTAGCTTGTTAAATGTTCAACATTTATAACAGGATAATAAGTAAGGACTTAATTGGACTGGCCTGGTTTTAAAGCTGCACTTTCTAACTTCAGTAAACAACACAATTTTTTACGTATTTGTTAAAACTGTCACTGTGTTGTGACAGAATAACATGAGCAGTTTGAGTTATCGAATTAAAAGTCAGGTCTGAAGCTCGGTCCACACTGGGTCATGAACAGAACTGCAGCATTAAATCTGCAACAAAATGACGGAAAAGGTAATGATGCAAAGTGTTGCAATGGTCCAATCAAAGTCCAGAGCTCATTGTAAATGAAATGTTCAGGTGACTATTGTCTATAAACCTCAATAAACTGAAGCAAACCAGCGATATGGGAGACTGACTAAGAGAAAATAACTCCTGAGAGCTACTGGATAAGTTAATTCATAGTAATACTTGGACTACTTATAGGTTAATTTTGATTAATCAACTACATGTTTATGCTCTAAAGTATAATAATTTTAGCACAATTAGTCTCAAAAAAGCCAGAATCTTTGTATTCACATGTTTTGGTTAGCGTCTGTTAGCTTAAATCTGATGTACAAGCGATACCCACAACCTACAGCAACGGGGGGTTAATTTTTTCTCCCAAAACCAAATACACTGGAAAAAAACTATTGTTGTGTTTAAGTTTTGCTAAATAACCTAAATAACAGAATAAGAACAATAAATGTATTTGTTGTTGAGTCTCTTTATTCAATAATTCAGCAGCAAAAAGGGTTTCTGAATTGAAAAGTTTGCTTATTTTCAATAAAATACGATTAACTAATTATAGACTTTGTTATCAACTCGATTCACAGTGTCCTCATTCTATTTATTAAAAAAAAAGAAGTAGCACAATTTTTCATCAGGTGTCGTGTTGAGTCCTGCAGAAAAACGGAGACCTGGGCGTCTTTAATGCTTCATTTCTGTTTGTTTCAAACAGACAAAATAAAAGCTAACAATTAGTCCTATCCTGATAACAATACAGTGACATGTTTGAGCTTGGCTCAAAGAGTCTTTTATCCAATACCACATAGTCGACACGCAACATGCTGCTTGCGTTGCGTCACAAGCAGCATTCCGGGCCTCCGAGCCACTCACTGAATCAAACTGTTCTTGTGCTGTTGCCAAAATGTGTTATGTTAGAAGCTAAAAGACATCAGGTTAGACCGCAGATTCCAGTTAGGATACGTCCTCATTTAAATCGAAATCTGCTCCAGATCTGAATAATCTCCTCAGAACAGGAAAAGGTTCATTCATACGTTACTCCAAATCAGGTTTTCCATTTATGGAGCTAACTTCCTTCCTGTTGAAAGACAGAAAGAAAGGAGGACAAAAAAAAAAAAAAAAAAAAAAAACTAGAGCTTCCGAGGCTTTGAGACGGGTTCAGGCATGACATTAAGGAGATAACAGAGAAGATAAAATGGCCTGTTCTTATTCAAACTCAGCAAGTAGAAAGAAAGTGATTTGATGATGGAAACCACCTCTGTTGATTGCATAACAACTTCAGGAAAAGTTTTTCTAGCAACGTATGTGCTATGGAGCATATATTTGTTTATTTCATGTACTTTGAAGCATTTAGTGGTTCATTTCATGGTTTATCTTTCAGCACATGTCAGGACTAGATATTCCCCAGATAAATGGACCATTTACTGAAATAAACGGTGAAAATTAGGGTAAATTACAGAGTAGGAAGGCAGGGTGGAGTCTGTCTACATTATTTAGGCTGAATTAGTGCTGACAATCATTTTAATTATTTAATGTATATAAACCTTATTTATATAAAATTTGCTGATTGACAGGAAATCCAATCAGCAAACAGTGAAGTTTCAAATAGTTTATTGGGCGGTTCATATAACATTCCTTGGTGTGGAAAACGATCTTCTTTTCATCTTTGATGCAGAAAAATCCGCAAATCAGTTCAGTAAAATACTTCTCCATGTAATTGAGGGATTGTGTTTTCTCTTCATATTCTGGCCGGAAGTATGATATCAAAATCAACTTTCACAAGTAGCTAAATACTGAGTCATCACGATCCACTGACAGGAAGTGAGTTTGTAGAGCCAAGCAGTGCATACATGAACGGAGGAGCAGTCTGTGACGGCCCAAAGGCTGAGGTCAGCTGGTCATCTGGAGATGATGAATGACCGGGTCATTTCACCAGCAAATATATTCCACCCCTTTTCCAAAATGACAATGCTATGACAGAGTGCTTCAAGGAACATGGCCGATCTTTTTCAAGACCTTATTGTCTGAGACATGCATTAAGAATTTGAGCAACAGTTCGACTCTTCCACTATTTCTACGAGATTTTGTCAAAAATTTAAGGCAACTCTGGAAGGAAATAAAGTGCAACACTGTGGAGACTTACTGAAACATAATCAAGGCTTAAAGCTGTCCCAGAAAATGTCAGTGTGTGTGACTGCGGTCTTGTTTGTGTTGGACCTTTCTGTCAAACATCTGCACAACATTTATATCCTCTGACTTCTGAATTTAGGGACAAAAATTGTAACATTTATTACAGTTTCAACTGGTGCAGTTTTCTTTCACACTGCACCGTCGATCCAAATGATTCAAACCCTTTGAAAACATATTCCCCTCCTCACCTGTGGTGGCGCTGCACTAAGAACCATTGAAGGAAATGGCGTGAAGACTTCAGAAAAAGACTCTGAGCACACTTCCTTCTTCACAAAATGTAAACAAAAATAGACTGCCGTCAGATTTTAGCTGTTTCAGAGTATCTCTTTTCTGACAATGTTCTGTTTACCCCACTAGCATTTATTTGTTTTGGAGTCGTATTTACCCAGAATGCCCTGCTTTATAGTCCACTTCCTGCTTTTGGAGTGGTTTCCAGGTTGCTTGGCGTTCGGATCAGAGTTCGATTTTCAGAGTTTGAAGAGTTTGAAGGGGCATGAAAAGGTCATCGTCTGATGTGTAAAGGTTGGCTACATTCTTCTCTGTCCGTTGTTTTGGCTCAGGATTTAGCAGCATCAGATGAAGCTCCCTGTCTTTTGATGTACTCTTTACACAAACAGGTGAGGATGATCACGTTTAGCAGGCGTTAAACACATTGATGTTATTAGTCAATATCAAAATTTCCATATTATGTAAACTTTAGAGCATAGTCGTTTGGGTTGTTTCTGATTTGAAAAGACGCTAACATCATGAGTGACAGAAATGTTGGGGTATGAAAGCTTATTAGCACAAACACATTCTCTTTAAAAGTGTGATGGAACAAATCGTCTGTAGTTTTTATTGTGTTTCTAGGCGCTGAGTGGAAAAGTTCAAGCTGTTCTTCCTTCCCAAAGCTGAAAAAGTTGAAACTGCTGTCAGCCACTAATTGTGCGGGAGTGATGGAGTGATTGGTGTTTTTGTATTTCATCCTCCGCTGCTGTGCAACCAGAGGGTAGCTGCTGCAGGATGCCCGAGGAGTTTTCCACTCACACTAGTTCAGGCTCAGTCAGCACTTTTCTGCGTCCGTTTATTGGGCTGCTGCTTATGACCTCATCATTGACGTGTGCCGGCTTCTGTAACTGAACTGACTCACGCACAGCTTTGTGCTCACCCACGCCTCTACACAATGCGCTTCTTAAAAATCAGTTGTAATCACGCATCGGGAAGAACAACGAAACGAAATCGCAACAGATTAACTTAAGTCGTAACTGAGAGGCTTGATGCAGGCAGGGAGCTGAAGAACGGCTCTACAAACACAATGATCCTTTCAGTTGAGAGGTTTTGATAACCATTAAGGCGCAACACACACAGTAATACACACAGTTAACTTTATTTTCAGTTAGGAGAGAGCTTGAGAAAAGTCCAAGGAGTTAAGTGCAAAGCTGGATCAGAATGAACTGGCTGCAACTGCGTCTTAAAATGATAATACTTTTAATTTAATTCAGCTGATTAAATCTGACATTGCGTAATTGAATGTATTTACATTTCATTTTCAATCATTTTGATTGAAAATGAATTAACTTAATTTCATGCCACTTCGTAATGTTTAATTATTCAATTTAATCTGATACAAAGTGTCATAAAGAGGCATTTTGTCAATTAATGTAGTTCAGTTTATTATAAAATATGGAAGAGTAATTAAATTTAATTCACTTTAATCTACTCTACTGTAATACAATGTAATTTATTTCATTTAATTTACAAAGAGGCATTTGTAAATTAATGTAGTTCAGTTTATTGTAAAATATGGAAGAGTAATTAAATTTAATTCACTAATACAATGTAATTTATTTCATTTATTTAGATTTAATTAAACTCTCTTCCATCATGAGCCTCAGTTCCGGCGTCCCACATGGCTGTGTGCTCAGCCTCTTTTTCTACTCATAATATTTGACATTTGTGTAAGAAGACATTTAGTCTGAGTTCTTCAGCTGCAGTCACGTTTTACTTGTCGGCATTCTTTTGTATGAAAAAGGGCAGGGCAGACATCTCTCACTCCAGTGTTTGCAGAGCAGTGCTGTGTAAATCCAAACACACATATTCAAATGAAATCGCCAGAGAACTGACAGACTGCATACCTCTTTTGAGAGTAATTTCTGAGATGGAATCCAGATCTAAATCAACATCAAATTAATTACTTTAAGATTCGCCACACCCTGTCTCTACAGAGACACCTTTCTGCAAACACAACTGTCTGACCGCATGAACTCCCTCAACTTCGGCTGGTTGGGCAAAATTTTTACTACTGCTAGAACTTTAAAAATTTTCTGCAACACTAATATAATTTCCCTGGAAAGCCTTTTTGAATTTGAACATGAAACAGTTATCAAATGCTTAATCTTAATTAACAGAAACATCTTTTGCTTTTATGCTTTTCTTTTTCAACCAATAGATTCTCACATTAATTATGTCCCAGCTGTCATGGTGAAACTGCAGCTGGATCGACATAATGACACGCCTCTGTCGACAGCTTTAGGACTGCTATTGTTCACAGATTCCTCCAAAAGGGTAAAAATGCAGTTAATGAGCAAGATAATGCAAATACCGATGAATAAGCGTGAGAAATGTTTTGGTGTTTTTCTTCTTCCTGTATTTTTAACAATGTGGTGAAAGAGATGGGTGTGTAACTGTTTGGTTTGTCTTTGCTAAGTTTAGTTTGTTTTCTCTCAGAACATAGCAACAAAACCTTTGATTTGTCGTGACCTTTGACCAGGTTTATTATGAGATCTCATGTAACTGACAGGATTGATGTTTTAACCATGTGACTCTCCAAACTGCTACAATTACAGTTGGAGATTTCCACGTGCTTCAAGTCAAAGCTGAGGCATAGCTCAACTTTTTAATGTGTCTGCATTGATGCACAAGTCATAGTTTAAATAAAGCAGGACTAAAGGAAACAAAAGGCAGTCTGGGCTTTTTTAACTCACAAAGACTCGTCAAGTGAAAGGAGCAGTGAAACTTATCTACCTATCTATGTAGCCTGTAGCCTATTTAGATAGATAGATAGATAGATAGATAGATAGATAGATAGATAGATAGATAGATAGATAGATAGATAGATAGATAGATAGATAGATAGATAGATAGATAGGTTATCTATCTGTCTTGGCATCAAGTAGAGAAAACATTTCAGGAGATGCAGAAATCTTGAAATTGCGTTAAAACATGTCCAACACATTATTAAAAAAATCATCTTCAAGGAAGAAATTTGAGAAAAAAGAAAATTATGAATGAAACAGTGGGTGAAATAAAAAACAAAAACAACAAAAAACCCAGCGCTCTTTTTTAGTGGAAGTAAGAACATTAATGTGAAGGGAACTCAAGGAAACGGGACTGAACAACGAAAGAACCATTAACAAGAAAACCAAGATTCTGGTATCAATCTACAAGAGAGCATAACAAATTTGATGATGTAGAAGGTCATGTATTCTGATGAGTCTAGATTTACCCTCTTTCAGAGTGATGGGCACTTCAGGGCATAAGAGGCCAATGGGGTGATGGACACATCATTCTTACTGCCTGCTGTGGCAGCGCTATGATCTGGGGTTGCTGCAATTAGTCAAGTCAGAGTTCAGCAACATTGTATGGCATATGACTTGAAACATATACATATACATGAGTGTTAAGCAATGTAATTCACAAAGACATCTTCACAATATTAGTGGAAAAGGTTTTATATTTGGATTCTGGAATGTATCAATTTTAGTTAGGTAGCACACCATGCTAATAACCTATTCTTTAGCCTTGACAGCTTTCTTATTTTTACATTGTTCTCTTCGGCTAAGTAAGAAGAGTGTTTATTTTAAGTTGCTGGTTGTTTATCCTCTGTCAAAAACTTGTTGAGCTGCATCCCTGCATGAAAAGTCCTCACCTCTAATACCACAAGCATAAAGAGTTGGGTTTGCGTAACACATACTGGATTCATTGGACAACTTTAGAAAGCACAGTGAGACCTGTCTGAACAAAAGTAGATCATAATTTGGAAGTAGTAGACTTTATAAAAGGACTTGAGTGTCTCAGTCAGAGTAATTCCTCCTGAAGTTTCTGGAACTGCCAACTGATGGGAGCAGACTGATGAAAAGGTTTACCTGGATTAAAGGGATTTGTGGTTTTAAACTTTCCTCATCGGTTTGTTTTTGCAGACCGTAACTGTTCCTGCCAGATCTTGTCTATGATGTACTTCATGATGTTAGAAATCAGTGTGAAACACATAGTTACACGTAAACTCACAACTCTCTGACCATCGGTTGAGTAAGATGGGCAATTTATTTTCTTTTTTCATGTTATGTCATTCATTCAAGATGACATTCGTCTTTCTAAAAATGTACACGTGCAAAAACACATGATCCCATATTGCAGGACATAATCGGAAACTAGCTGGTTAGAATCAACAAAACGCACCTAAAATTGTAAAAAAGAATTAAAAAAAATGTATTTCAATATTTCCTCATTGATTCTACATCAGTTTATAAATATGTTTTATTTTTATTTTTATTTCAGACATGCCTAAAACATATAATCAGTGAACACAGTTAAAGAGAGCAGATTACAAAATCTACTTATGAGTGGAATATCACCGCAATGTTCGGTATTTAACCCTGGAGGAAACAGTAGCCCTGCCATCCTGTAAGGATGAGTCACAGCTCCCTCTGCTGGATAAAATGTAGTATTTACAAACAGAAGATGGACCTAAACAGCTGGTGTCCAAGCTTTATTCAGAAATAAGTGTGAGATAATTTTTTGTAAATGTAAATTTAGTTAAAAATTGTTTTCATATGAAGTCATTAAGATAAATCTTGCAGAAATTAAAAATCAGCTTAACGTACGAGCTTCTTTTGTTGTGGAAACCTGAAGAAAAAGAGACGAGACGAATCAGAATCTCAACAGTTTAATAGCTTTAATTCTAATTTGGATATGCTTTTGAAAGTCTTTTAGGCAAAAATTGCAGGAATTTTAATCAAAGGTCCTAACATATTTCTAAAAAAAAATAAGAATAATAAAAATAACAGCCTCTCATGGGTGGACACATTAGAAAAACTGGAATCAGACAAAATATGACTTTATGGCTTGCAGTTGATGATGGACTGAGGGATGAAGTCTTTCATCAGGTCTTTACTGTTTCTTAAAGATGAGACTTTCAGACACTGTTCATTCAACAGTTTAACGTAACATTTGTGCAAAGAAAATAGACAAAAAATTCACAAAAAGTCCAATTGATCTCCAGTACCACTCATATTTTATGCTGTAGATGTAAAATCAAATGAATAAAATGAATAAAAATACTAATAATAGATATGATTTGGGATAAAAATCAAAAATACCTTCTTTTACCCCTGATGAAGTTTGGTATTGCCCAACAGTTGACAACCCACACACCAACTGAGAGATCTGCACTGGTTCCACCTCATCGTTACATCACGGTGGGTTGATCCTTTTATACTTTCTGTGATTTTAAACATGATTCATGGCAATGCCAGCCCACAAATGTTTGCGCACACCTCCAAACAAAGAGCCTGCTGTGTTTGTACGTCAAGGTGCGAAGGTGTCTGGTTTCCACTAGCAACAGGGCCGTCCGGTAAACAGAGGCGATCTGACTGAAGAAGATCAATGCAGGAGAGTGTGTGTTTCTGTTTGTCTACATGTGTGTGTCCCAAAGGTGCAGGGAATTAGCTGAAGTCTCTCTTGAGATGTCATTACGCAGCTCTGATTATTGCTGAAACCTCTGACACACACGCGCACGCACACACACCGGGGTTCACTTGGTTCTGGTCTGAGGTGGACTGCGGGGTCAAAGGAAGCTTGAGAACAGACGTGTGTGTTTGTGTGTCTGAATTCACACAAGTCCAATTGATTTCCAGTCTATGAGTTTGATAGTGACTGGTTCTGTAAAATAGACAAGTAGTTCTAAAAGAATTTAGGACGTAAACTACAAAAAACACACTGGGCCCATTATGACAAAACAACTTCAGGATACACTAAAATGTAGAAGCTCTGAAAGACAAACTCCCAGCATAAACATTTATGGATGTAGAAACTATTTCTACAGGAAAACAGACGTAGAAGTGTTTCAGTTTGCTTTTCTTCCCATTGAAAGTTCTCCTGACCAGTTTCTCTGAAATGTGTTCCTGCACTCTGTGTTTTTTCTTCTTTCTCTAGTAGAAAGTGGGTGTCTTAAATTTTACTGTCTCCTTCTCAGATGTAATCATTAATTATTGCTGACTCCAACTTTGTGCATTCTTATTGACCTTCTGTGTCGTATTCCTGGTTCAATGCTCTTAATATTATTATTAACTGGATATGTGTTTCTTTGTGCATTGTTGACAGAGTTGTTGACATTCATTTTGTGTATGTTTGTAAAAATAAAAAACTTCAGCGTAGAGATGTTGTCAGAATAAAAGCTGAATTTACAATGTTTTCCATTGTGAAATTACACAACCTGGAATAAAATGTACATTTACTTTGAGGTTTTTTACCACTTTTTACCATTGTGGTTACGGAGAGTGCTGAAAAAAAGTTTAAAAAATGTTTCAAATTACTAAAAACAATTGGTTTAAACAGTGATGAATGCCTTTATATAATGATATGAAAAAGGTGATGAATGGTGAAAAAGTGATCTGAGAAGCTACACACACATCCGATGAAACAAAAAGGATGGATGACCTTATATTTGGTTTCATATTTAACAGTTGAATGATCTATCAACTTTGACAAATCCCATGTAGACATGGAAGTCTGGATTTATTTCTTGTGTTTGTTAAATGTCAAGAAGCAAAGATAAGCTGTAGCTGTGATGAAAGAAACAAACCTTGTAAATCCAGTTAATATGCTTTGAAGTGAGCTTTACATCTTCAGCGGCTCTCTGATGGAGCAGATGAAAGGCAGGGGTTTGGGTTTAAGGCATGAACAGGAAGCTGCACACCTGAAAGGTGATTCTGACAACAGGCAATACGATTGTGCTCTGGTTTTTCACCCTGTGGCAGTACACCTTGCCTAAAATGTTAAAACACACCAAAAACCTGAGTCTGTTTCTAACGTGGACTTTCAGACGCGTTTCATGCTCTCGCAGTCCGGATGTGATCAGCCTCAACGTTACCTTAGGCAACCATCAGCTTCAATGTAGATCAGCTGCCAGCAGAGAGCAGAGGTGGGCTGCTCCCTGTCAGATCCCCCCCCCTGAAGGTGAAAGCATCCAAAACCGCCAGCAGGTGGCGACAGATGTCAGATGTTCTGGTTATCCCCTTGTCAACAGTTTCCTCTTCTTGGCAGAGAGCCACATTTATATTAAGCACAAGTTATTCTGGGCCAATTTGCACCTGATGTTCACTTAATGAAGACAGAAACAGACGGAGGAGGGGCGGGGGGATCCAGGGAGGACGAGGCAAATCTCTTGACATGATGTAGCAGGGAAACCTCCCAGTAATTAAGACTGGAGCATTTAAGCAGCACACATACACATAAAACAAAACAAAACAAAAAAAAAAACACAAAACGCTAATGAGCTCAACAACCTGTTCTAATCAAAACATCCGTCAGCAAATTAACAGCAGGGTCTGTCACTCAGAGGCCTGGAGGTTTAATTAATACTCCCTCACCGACAGTGACTTACTTTTGATTACTTCTCTTAAATGCTTAAAATGAGCATAGCTTGTTAAAAATAATCATCTTCTCTGTCACATTAAAGAAAGCATCTTTTATTTTGCTATTTGGATGTAGTGCTAAATTCATTCTAATTGTTGCACAGTTTCATTTTTTTTGACCAACAATTGCAGATCTCCAGCTTACGATCCATAATTTCAGAAATGAAAAACAAGCAACAAACAAACAAAATGTGGCAGCATAAACATGCAAATCCTTTAACCAACCGGGTTTCAGGAACATGGATTTGTAATTAGAAAGAAACCTGTTGCTCTTTTGATTATTATTCAATTTGAGGGATTCAGTCAGACTAGATATTGAGTTTGCAAACTTTTGTTTCTGCATAAACAATGTAAAAATTTACATACAGGTTCAAAATTACAATTTTCAGAGTTGCTGTAGCAGATAATATCCCCGAATCCTAAGGAGCATACAACTTAAGTAAAATTTAAAAAGTGAAATTAAAGTCACTCCAAAGTTTTTTGGACTGATATCATTACATAGATTAAGAATTTGATGTCACACAAATTCATATATATGTGAAGGCTAATAAGGGGATACATTTGGGAGTAATAATGCATATCTGATCTTTAATTATCGGATAATTTTATCTTATAATTTTTGAGACTTTGTGCTTTTCTGAGTCACCTGCTGAATCAAACCCTGTACTTGCCATCTGGTGGAAAGTCGGAGTTTTAAAATGCCTGAGCACAACTTCTGAAAAGTTTCATTTTAACAGAGTACAATCTTTATTTGGAATCATTACAGGGGATAAAATGTAAAAGAGTACTTTTATAGCAACTTAATTAATAACAAAGATTCCTTAGAGGATCTGACAAAAACAAACAAACAAACAAACAAACAAACAAAAACAAGTAGGCGTGCCACAATAACACATTTTGCTGGGCAACAAATAGTCCCAGTAATTATCACAGTAAATGACAATATTGATGTTTTGAGACCTTTTTCAAGTAATATTGGTAATGGCAAAAACAATGCAAATTCACCCTACTGAAGACCAATGAACTGTAATTTGGTAAAGAACACTGAAACTGAAACACAATAAAACTACCAAAAACAAAAAGGAAAAAATAAAAATAAAAATAAAATGGAAATAAAAACACAAACAACAGAAACTAAAAATAAAGAGAACAAAATTGCCCCTCTAAAGGTCTTAATCATCAGAATGGAAAAGACTGAGTTCATTTTAATTTATAATGCCATTAATTAATTTATTGCTTATTGTGACTGGCTTAGTAACAGGTATTTTTCATTGATCCCTACATAAGTTGTTCTATAAATACCAAACACTGAAATAGTTTTGGCAAAATATAATAACACCACAGTCTACCACTACTAACTGCTCTGATTGCCCCTGAATACAACATTCCCAAATTTCCTCTGTTCGGGTTTCGGCCCTGCAGTGTGAATATGCAATGTTAACCTAACTTACTCTGTGGTTTATTAAGAGAAAGATTTATGAAAAGGCTTCATTAAAATTGCATTCAGCCTTTCAGTGCCTGTAATGAAAGTTAGTGTGGGTGTCAAAACCTCTCCCATTAACTAAACTAAGCTAGTGTTGCACTTCTGGAGCTGCATGTGGTTCAAATTGTGAGCTCTCTGCTCAAAGATTAGTCTTTTTTTTTATGTTTTTAACAGGATCATCTGTGAAGATCTTATTGTTCAACAACTTTAGATGTTTCATCGGTGATACTTTTACTATCACATCACCAGAACTCTGTAGATAATCAGAAACAAGTGAACCTGTTCTTGCAGAAAGTGAAACACAGCATTGCCATTGCAGTCTTTCAATGTTGGAGCCTCAATAGAAAATGCAAATAATGTTTTTTATGTTTGTTTTTTTGTCGTAATATATCTTTACAGATATATTACGATACTTCTAACATGATTAGATATCATGTTAGAAGTAGCTAATCTGTCCTGGACTAGCCAAAGTAAAGAAGAGCAAAGGCACAGAAGTCATTTTATGACTTCGAAATCTTATAAAAACACTGAGTTATGTCCAAAAGTGTTCAACTATCTTTCATTTTTGTTTTCAGTTTGAAAACAAGATGTCAGTCTCTTGTAATCTTATAAAGTGGTCTCCATTAATTGTTCTCCAGGCTTCTTGTAAATCTTAGTTGGTTTATTTCCATACAAATATCCAAAACATTTATCAAGCTACTAGATAAATATTTGCACTGTCAAATATTTGCAGCTTTGCTGCCTGCAAGGCAACTTTCTCTCTCTATCTTATCTTTTCATTGACAGTATGACTGAGACAGTGTGTCTTTACTGAATACAATTCTTAATATTGTGTTTTCCTGCAGTGCTTTTTTTCCATAGAAAGTATGCCTGGCCCTGTGCTTCTGTGTTTAGCGGCTTTTATGATTTTTTTTCTGCCTTGAAGTTTTAATTTAGTTTGATGGATTCTCCAGTCAATGTGTTTTACTTCCACATTAACCTGCAATGTGGAAGTAAAAAAAAATATTTTGCAACTTTCTAAAACTTCTGTACCAGTGTTTCATACTGCCAAGGCCAATGAAACACTGGTGTGACTGAATGGATACAAAGACAAGCTGAAAGGAAAACATTTGAGCTATAAAGTCTAACTGTTCTGTCTTTGCTATTTTTC
>NW_015114205.1:0-17892 GCF_001443285.1 Poecilia latipinna | reverse complement strand
ATATTCAGCCCCATTTACTCGAATATCTCTAAATGAAATCTAGTGCAGATGACATGCAAAACATCATGTGTGGGAAAAGTAACATCGTACATCAATTCACTCCAATCCTTATACGTTAGTGGAAGGATTGGGATGGAAAACATATTTAGGAACAAAAATGTGGGACTGTAGCATAATTATTTCCAAAATCATACTCAAATATGAACAGCTCTGCTACAACAAGTAAAAATAAAACATAAGAAATGACTTAACTAAGAGTAAAACATTATTTAGTAAGAAGGCTACTCAAGTAACTGATCAAAACGTCAGTCATTTAATAGTTAAAAATGACATCATCAGACAGACCAAAACATAAAGTTAAATGGAAATTTTGGTATTTTGGTTAGACCAAAATAATTCATTTAAACAACACGTGGAGTGTTTTGTTATTACAAAATAACAACATTAGGCAAAAGACACATTTTCCCAGATCAATCTCTTTCAGTATAAAACCTTAACTTTGTCTCTGTCTGGTGACTTTTTGGTTAAAACAAGCTTGTTCTTAATTTATTCAGGAAAGTTTTTGTTACTCAGGTAAATGTAACTACCCAACTCTGGTTATTTTATTATTTGTGGAGACAGACGCTTTGCAGTGTGAAGTCACTGCTGAGCATGTATTGTATGTATGTGAGTGGGTGAAAGTACTGTCACTGGTACATTTTTCACTGTGTACCTGTCAGGCATTGCTTAGGGGCAACAGAGCAGATAGAATTGCAGCTGGATTACTCAAAGTGGGAAAAAAGGGATTAAATATTAAAGCTGTACCGCTCTGACCCACCTGAAAATATGCAGCAGACCGATATGAGAAAGGTCGGGCCCTTTAAGGTCAAAGGTCAGAGAGTAGAAGGAGGGAATAAAGGAGGAAGAGGAGCTGAGGGAGTCGTGGTTCTCCCTCATCTCCATCCTCAGGCCTGCAGCCTCGAGGCAATTCGCTGCTGCCGTTTCAGCCAACTGAACCCCGGACCTTGGGCCAGCAGCGCTCTCAAGGCGGGAGATGTCATAATCAAAAGAGGTGTCACTCACCGGAGATTAAAGTGGGAGCAAGTCGAGCTGAGGCCTTCTGGGGATCTCCCTCTGTCCAGCTGTTTCAACCCCGGACCTGCGTTCTGTCCACACGTGTGAACAAACAAATACGAGCAGGCACAAGCGGACCGCTCAAACTCCCCTCCGGCATGAAAGAAAGATGATGCTGATGAATGATGCATCGTACTGTTACAGACTACAAACACCGGCACACACAGTAGGAGCAGGGCAGAAATACACACAGACATGATGAGGTCTGCAGCGCTGCTGAGGAATGAAAGACAGAGGCTGATGGACAGGCGGCTCAACGCCCGATTCATTCACATTTAACACACACAAAAAACAGGATTAACAAACCGGGGTTGTTTGAAAACGTCTGATCAACAGTTCAAAGTTTCTTTTTGTGAAACAAGTAGAAATCACAGCGAGGAGCACAGTTTTCACTTTGGGAACAGCAGAACTTATAATATGTTCTACCAAAAACATCCCTAATGGTCGAAGCTGCTAACTGTGACTGAATCCCAGAGGAACCTTTGACTATCCAGCACCAAGCTAAAGTTTCTGTTTGGTCACAACTACAAACTTCTGCAAGTTTAAATTATATTTTTTGTAACAGAACATTGCAATGTTTCTAACGCCCAAACAATGTTTGTATCGCCAAAACATTGTAATGTTACAAACATTACAAATGTTTGTAATGTACAAACATTTTGTTTGGAAAACGTAATAAAAGTTGCTCCGGAGTTCCATCAGGTCCCTGAAATCACTGAAACATTCATAGACATCATCAAAGAGCAATCCATGTCACCAAACCATAATACCTCCAACACCATGTTTGAATGTTTGACAGCTGGTAGGAAGAGTTTGTGGTGATGTGCTGTTTTTTTTTTTTTTAACATGGCACTGTGCATTATCACTAAATGTCTCTGATTTGGTCAAGTTTTTGGTTTGTGTACAAGACATTTTGCAAAAAGAGAAATATGAAAACAAACCTCCCACACAAATACTTGGCAAGTTTTTTTTTTTCTTTTTCTAATTGCTCTGCAACATTTCACATGCTAATATCTAAGAGCTTTCTCACTTGAAGGAATGATGGGCGTCAAAATGCTTGAGTCATTTCAGTCCAGCATAGTTTCTGGTTATTATTCCTCTAAGGTTTGTACAGACAAACTGTTACATAAAGCAACCTGCTGCCATCAAAAATACGTTGGAGCTACCTTACAAATACATGGGCAGATAAGACTCCCTCTTAAAGTTTAAAGATTGTCATCTTTTAACTTGGGGGAATTCACATTTACATACCAACTGCTATGAGATGATATCAGCATGTTGACATGGAGACCTGGAAATATGAACAACGTCAGTGGCGACTTTATTTCACATGAACCAAAATGTTGGAGGGTCATCTGTACACCTGGAACGATCAAAATCACAATATTTAAGCTCTTTCTGGGTGTGATTTAAAACAATACATAAAACGTGTGCTTGACAGACAAATAAAAGCAAATACAGATGCAGGCACAGGTTATTTACTCCCATTGCAAACAAATCCAGTGAGTCATTTGGAGCTTCTACCCCAAAAGTTCTGCAGCCGTTCCAGTCCAGCCAACTTTCCATCAGTTCCTCTTTTCTCTTCTCAGGTAGTGCCAGGTTTTTTCTGCAAGATGCAGTTCTAATGTAAGCACAGCAGACCAGACCCAGCCGAGATAAGAACCAACAGAAACACATCCCTAATTACCCATGGCGCTGAAAACACCTCGCCGGGTATGAAGCACCATCAGGTACAAACATGCTACCTGGAAATTACTGGGACTGTGTGAGTCATGATAGATTTAATCTGTTTTGGTTCTGGGAAGCTGCATGGCAACAACTGCAGCCGATCTTATGAATGCAGCAGGATGTCTGATAAAACCTGTAAACAGTCTGTAGAAGTGACATAAAATTATACAAGGCAGGTTTTAGTGATTGAAAAAAAATAAATCCCCAGAGACAAAGAATTTCAAAAAATCTTTACTTGACAAACTTCATATACTTTACACTACAAAAGTTCTCCAGATCTGCCTCTGAGAAAATATCTGGCCCACAACCAGTTTTAGATCCTATAGGTTGTCTGGACTTTAGTTAGGCCATTTCTGAACTCGATGAAGCTGTTGTTTGGGTGATTTAAAGATATGTCTGCACTCACTGTGGTGCTGAAAAATAATAAAATTCATCATCAATGTCAGCCTTTCAGCAGATGTTTGAAGAAGCTAAACCTGACTGATGTTCTGAACGATTCATAATTTCAACTCCCTTGTACCTAACCAAAAATCTCACAGCATGATACTGCTGCTGCTTTGCTTGAATGAAGGTGTGTGTTTTTTTTTTTTTTAGATTTGAAATATTTTAGTGCCAAACATGCCTTGATTTTGTCACAAAAGTCCCAGTTTGGTTTTTTGTATAAGCAACAGCTTTTCTGCTTGAAGTCAATTTTAAAGCTCTAAAAGTCAATGAGTAAATAAATCAATAAACTGTTACCCTATAGTGTTTTTATTGGCTAAAATAAAAAAGCAAGGGTGCCATGAAATAAAAAAAAATCTGAAATAGTTCTGCTTATGACACAATAAATTCATATTGTGTCTGATGAATTTTACGCAAGGCAGTTTTTCTGTGTTTATATTCAAGTTAATTAGACTATGCCATAAATAAATATGATTGATTGATTTCATTTTTTTGATGATTCATCAGTTTAAGGCTGTGCAAACTTCTAAGAATAGGTTCATTCACTCCTTTTAGTTTTTGCATTTTTAAGGAATGTTGTACAAACTATAAGCCACATTAAAGGTTTTGGAATAAATGATCAAATCAATTCATGTCCAAACAGTTATATATATTTTGATCATTGATGCGCATTAAAAAAAATAGCTTAATGAGCTGAACAGAAACTGTTTGTAACTCATTCAAATCCAAACTCATAGGAGTGATGTCTGTGCTGACTAAGCTGGAGTTGGAAGTAATAAACAGCTGATCTGAACTCTGCTGGGTTCTTTCTTTTCTCGTGTCTCTCTCTGTCTCTCCTGGCTTCGGATCAGTGCAGACTAATGACAAAAACAAGTTATGATCTCCAAACGAGCAGGTAAGTGGTGTAAATTGATTGCCCTTGCTGTGGCTCTGTATATGTAAACGTGCATGTGTGCGCCTCCCTGTCTCTGTCCCTGTGCTTGTGTGAGTGTTCCCCCACAGGGAGTGTGTGCTCCGTGATCCAGGTAATGCAGAGCAGAGAGTGAAAAAAACGAGAGCAAACGAGGGGCCAGTCGCTCTCTGTCCATCTTCTCCCTCTCCGTGAACTCGTTCGTTCTGTCTCCTGTTTATTGATCGGCGGGACGATGCTCCGTGTTGTGTTTGCAGGCTGGTTGCTACAACCTGGTGACAAGCCTCCCACAGCGAGCACAGACAGAAAGGGGCAGAAAAATGCTGATTCTCAGGACGCAGTCTCAGCTGCAGAGATTCAAATCTATGAGGAGATTGATTCCACTTATTCTGGTTAATTAAAATGAATATTTGCAAAACAAAAAAAGTGAGCTACAGAGCCTAGCAAAAGTATTCCCCATTTAGATTTAAGTTAACAAACAAACTCAAAGTGTAAAAAATGGATATATGATGATTTTATAAATAAAAATCTGAAAAGTTTAGCATCCACTTTCCCGCTGATGCTTCTAACCTTCATGGGCTGGACGAGACGGGCAGTAATCAGAACCAAAAGGCCCAGCAAAGCTAAAGAGGAGACCCAAAGATCCACAGCAGAGACACAAAGAAATAGCTTAGATGGTCACTTCATGATTACTCAATACTTTGTGGTGTTGCTCACATAAAACCACTCTCCTTTAATGTTAGCATTTCCAAGCAGTAGCAGCACACACACCATCTTTTTCGACTCTCAACTCTTCATCTGTCCTGTTCTCCTCATCTTCATTTCTTCCTGTCATTTCTGTATCGCCTTCTACTTCAACATCGGAAATAAATATTTCTTTAATAAAGTCTATTAAAATTAATCGTGCATCTGAAAATGTGAATAAACACTGGCTGTATCCCCATTTTTGCATGGCACTCTAAGTTAGGCAGGATTGTTGAACTTCTTAAATAATTAAATGGCTTCAAGAAAATAGCAACTCATCTAAACTTGTCCATTTCTACAGTCATATTTAGCCTAACACCGCTCACAGTGAGGAGAAGGGATAAAAACAAGCTTTCAGAAGCTCACTGTTGGAGAACTGTGGCACAGAGTGAGATCATGCTGCCGTGACTGAAGATGGATTTAGCTTAGAGCTTTTTCCACATCTTTACCAATAAGCCCATAAATGTAGAAGGTGGTGATGGTATCTGTTGAGATGTGGTGGGAAAAATAGCACCAAAAATAGTGTCAAAATAATTTCTTCAGAGGAATTACTGGAAAATTGATCAAATTGGTGGCAAAAATTCATAATTTTTATACCTAAAATGTGCTAAGTTTGATGTAAATAGAAATCATTGATTAAAGCACAGCAACATCTGCAGGTTTCTGTCTCTGAATGTGTTATTCCACATGATGATAAATCACTGGCTTTATCTCTGAGACACTGCCATGATGGATCATTTGAATCAACACAGTGTTACTAATTATCAGGTTCCAGGCTGATCGCTCTGAATGTCAACACCCATAATCAAATGCTGCTTTTGAGGAGGATGCCAATAAGGGAGCTGCATGCTAAAATGTGGGGTGCAGATTACTTGCGACCACTATCGATTGACCAGTAGGAAAATGTCTGCAGTGATTGTGTCCTGAAGCCACTGAAAAGTCCAGCAGATTGGAAGAATAATGGCCCTGCACTTCTGAATCCAGTCAACTGCAAAACACCAAAGTGGGATAAACAATGTGTGTTCTTGTCCTCTTTTCATCCAACTTTGCATTTGGACTTACTTACAATTAAACTGCAAATTCAGAGCATGAAGAGCGAAGATTTTATTTATCATAGGACTAAAACTTTTTTTTTGAATCGTTACACTTTGGTTTAGTGGCTGAGTGATATTTGCTTGTTTCTAAAGTGGATCAGGCTGTTAGGAAGAACATCCTGTGGGTTTAACTGCTGCTCTGCCTCTGTTGGTCAGCTGGACTCCAGACGGTGACAGACACCAAGCAGAGAGTAGTGGTGATAACGGCAGCAGCTGGAGGTTTGACAGAGACAGATGTTATAGGCTCACTGCGTTATCTAACAGGCCTCAGGCCAAACTTCCACCATGCAGGACATAAAAGGTATTGAGACACGCGTATAACTCTCAGACATAAGAGATGAGGAGTATTTCATCAAGTACTTTTTACTTAATGAAGAAGTGAACTTTCTCCATTAAGCCAAATACTTCCTTGCAGTGTTTATTAAAGCAAATCAAAATGCACTACACTGCAAAAACACAAAATCTTACCAAGCATTTTTAGTCCAGTTTCTAGCATGAATGTCTGAGCACACTTCAAATAAGACAAATACATTTATAAATAATGTTTCTGCATTATTTCAGTCGTCACAAGATATTTTTACCATGTTATATGTCATCTATCAGTGAAAGTTTTATTCCTTATTGACTTAACAAGCTCCTATATCTTGGTGAAAAGTTACTTGTAAGTTAGTTTCATCTTATCTACTTGATAAAACTGTTAATAATTTGTGTTTTTGCAGTGTAACAACTCATCATCAGCAGTGTGACCATCTCCACTGTTAAGAAACTGAAGTTCAACACAAAATGGTGAGACCTCAGGAAAGACCCTAAGATACTATAGCTGTGACAATCCAACGAGGAGATTATTGCGTGTTTTGGTCTTCTTTTGTGTTTGTATTTTTTGGTTTATTGTAGCTTTTTTAGGCGTTGCCACATGGGTTGTTTGTACCTAAGTTTTCACATGCTGGTGTATGAGAGCAGTTGAACCCTTTCAGCTTTTAAAGACATGCATTTTATTTTTTTTGTTTCAACATTTTTTGTTTAAGACCATTTGTCAGTCAGGACCAGTGTGATTTTTACTGACACCTGAAGCTTAATGGAACATTTTTTTGAATTTATTTTTACTGCGTCTTATTAAAATCTGTGATTTTGAACAATAATTAAAACAAATAAATCTTCCAGTGCTCAATCATAGTGGATGAGCTGTGAGACTTTTGAACATCCCGCCAACAGGTCACCTAATACAGGGACCTTAAGCGATGCACACACTCTGAGAAACAAAAAGCTGACTGTCTAACAAAGAGGACCACCTCACCTCACAAAACAATGAGTGGATATCAGAGATAAGCGTCAGTTTGAGACACCGTGACTGCTGTTGTCTTGGAAACAATAATAGACAAGGAGAAGAATAAAGTATTGTTTAAAAAGTCTCTCAAAAGCAAAATAAAACCTGTTGTTTGGAGTCTGAGAGATGATTTGAGCTGATAGAAAAGTTACAGATGGGAGATGAGGGGTTAACGGAAAACCTCTCCAAAACAAAGAGAAAAGTGTTTTCCAGTAATCAAGCAGAACAACGATGAGTAAATGATTGTATGTAAAGATTTTAGAAAGGTTTTGTAAATATATTCAGACATTTAGGATGTTTCTGTGAAACACAGATTGAGTCATTTTTGATTAGAAATAAATAAAAAGTTTCCATTCTGTCATTTCTGCCTTGTTTGATTCAAAAGAATTACATTTCCCTATATAACAAAAACACAAACTATGTCACCTTTTAAGTCTTTTCATTGCAATCAATTAAACAGCTGTTAAGTGAAAACTGGTTCAGCAAATGCATTAAAAATCCAATTATTCCCCCCAATTAGCTCCTGAAATGATTTTGCCATTGTGTGTGTGCAGTGGAGCCGGAGCTAACGGGTCTAGACGTGGACGGATGGTGACACGGCCGACCTCTGGCGCTCCGACACTTGTCGAGCAACATGATGGCCTGCAGGTCCTTTTGTTTGGCAGCCATCAGTTCCAACATAGAGGCCAGGCTCTGGAGGTCAAAGGTCAATGAGACCTTTTAAAAAAAAGGACCTTGTTTTCTAAATGACCCCAATTAAATACCCCTGCCTTTAAATGTCCTGCTCCTGATGACCTGATGGAAATGTGGTCTGGACTGCAAGACAGGAAAAGGTAAGTTATGATGATAAGAGTTTTATGAATTTTATAAAATGAGTAGAGTGTTACGCAGAATGAGCTTCAAAATGCTTAAAGGAGACAATAAAAAAAAGAAAAAAGATTTTTGTGAAAGACCAGAGTTAAGTTAGATTTTATGGTAGCACCAAGATGGTTTCTGTAGTGTGTATTAATGTATATGTAGGTACATTTGAACTAGGTGGCTATACGCATTTCCAGAGGGAAGCTCAAGTATTTGCAGATTTCTGGAGTTTGTGGGCTGATGAGATATGATCTATTCAGTCCAAATCTATTTTTGAGCTCTGAGTGAAACCATGCTTTATTATTTATTTTACACTATATTTAGAATCCATAATTTCACTTTCTGAACCATTTGAAAGGAGTTTTATTTTATTTTCATTATCATTTATTTTACATTTACTGTTAAAAATGAAAGTTGTGTCAAATGTGTAAAAATTTTATTGCCAGGTTATGTTTCTGTAGCTGAAGAAAACTTTATATCAAAAGATTTTTGCACATCTTTATCATAGGTGCCAACAAACTTGCCTGCATCTGTTTGTGCCTGAAGGAAAACCCAGACAGGCTGAAGCAGCAGGGACAGAGCCCAGTTGCATTCATAGTAGAGCCTATAAATCAAAATGATTATCAGCCCCTTTCTGCCCCTTTCCTGCTCCTCCCCTCACTTCTCTCAGGGTGTCTTGTGACTGCCCCATCCTCATTCTTCCCTTTAATCCTCTCAGTGATCTTTGAGCTGCTGTTTAATCTTCAGTCTGCTGCTCTTTTAGGTCAGAGTGTCTGCTGAGAGGCGAGATGGAAATCAGCCAATGGGAGCAGGAAGGAAATGTAACATGGTAGTAGTGTGGATGGTGATGATGAGTTAACAGAAAAAAAAAAAAACAACTAATAGTTAAAACCTAAAGTTCTCGAACAGTGGTATCAGTGCTTGGGTTGGCCTTGTGAGACTCAGAAAACATTTCAGTACCAACCACTTAGTGGGTAAACAAAATGTTACATGAGTGTTATACAGAGCATTCATTTTCTTCTATCATTCTTTCCTTCTTTCTTTCTTTTCTTTTTGTTTTCCTTTCTATGTTTCTGATTTCCTTTCTTTCACAAATCTTCTTTTTACTAATAAATGTAAATTAACGTCTGTGTCCAACACTGACGTGTTGCAAGTAAAAATACTTGCAAAGTATTTTTAGTCTTTCTAGTGCAAATATCTTAGTACACTTGAAATAAGAAAAGAAAACTAATTTACAAGAAAGTTTTCAGCCTGACATAAAATCAAAGTAAATCTTTGTTATTGATGAAAAATGCAATAATAAGAGGAGTAATCTGGTGTAGAAAATAATACTTTGTCATCAGTATTAAGGAAGTATTGACTTACAACAAGGTTCAATTTCTTACAGTTACTTAAGAGTAACTGAACATTTTTATTTCAAGTGTATTAAGATATTTGCATCAGAAACTAAAACAGAAATACTGAGTTAAACTTTGTGTTTGTGTTGTGAATCCATGCAGTAAAACTAAAAAGCTCCTTAAGAGACTTTGTGCTGATATTTCCTAATAATTGTAATATAATTTTTGTTGCATAAGGGCTGATAAAAATTAAAGTTAATCCGGAACTGTTTATTGGGGGCAGATCCTGTGCGACGTCCGTTCAGCTCCCATCAAACAAAGTTTGCGGTCATGTGGTTCCACCGCTCAGATTAGTCTTAATCAATGTTTGAGTAACTCTGATCTGCCACATAAAGACCTGGACGTGAGGACAGCGCTGTGGCCTGCGGAGTGGCCTGTTGAACGGGGGAATGTGTAATGAACAAGAAGCATTCATAATAGATCACTGACATCATTTATTAATCTGTCTGCTGTGTTTGTCTGTCTGCAAACATGCCTGTTGTCCACAGATTCTCCGTGTGATTACTCCAGTAGCTGTCTGAGTTCCAGCGTTTGTTTCTGATCACTTGTTGCATCAGAACAAAACTTCCTGCTGAGAGAGACGGGCAGGTTTCACCCAAAGGATTCCCATGAATTCGAACAACTCCGCATGGCGGAGATGCGTTGGTATTCTCCGCCATATTTCCATTTCTCTCAGAGCAAATGTTCCATTTAGTTATTGTGCGGCTTTTATTGAAAAGATGAGAGATAAACAAACCCATATTGAAAACATAATCAATCAAAATATGAAGGACTCCCCATCAGGTAGGTCTGTAACTTTCTGTGCTCTCTGTTTTTTTTTCTTCTATCAGTGCTCTCTGCTCCTCCTAATGGCTCCTGAAACGCTGATATCATCAAAATGCATTAATGCCCCCATGAGTGAGACAGCTTGATGAGCGCCGAGTGCAGATGATCTATGGATCAAATCTAAGCGAGTCTCTCAACAAGACAATGGGAAGATAATTTGTTGTGCTTTTGACATGTGCAGATGTCAATACAGTACATTATGTCTCTGCTGTTAATTTTTCAGCGCACACACCGGGGAATATCTGTGCAGAATGAATGCAGATTTAGAGGCAAAAGAGAGAAAAGAAAGGCCAACAAGATGATGAAGGAAATAAATATAGGACTGACTTTAGCAAAACGTCTACCCTCCACACATACTGGCTGCTGAAAGCCAAAAGGTTTAAAATGATTTATTATTATTTTTATTTATTTATTATTATTTTGCTGCAGCATGATATCATACTGAAAAAAATGTAGAAAATTCCAAACTCAAATGCCTGTATTTGGTGGGTAAGATTGTTCATTAAGAAATAATTGCTATATGTAACGGTTTTATGAATGATCTTACACATTAAAATGTTTTATTAGTTCAAACTATAAACTAACACAAAAAAACTAACAGACTGTTAGTAAAAATCTAATCTAAAATCTAAAAACAACATAATCAAATATGAATTAAGAATTTAATGAATATATGGATGGATGATTAATTGATCTTAGATTGATCAATGAATGGATGGATTGATTGATAACATAATACTGACCCATTAGTTTAAAGCAGTACACTTGGCTTAATTTACCATATTAGAGGTCAGTCCTGATGACCTCATGACTGTTGGGAAGAGGAGAAGTGGATGTAGATGAAAGGTTAGAGAATCGAGCACCTGAACGCACCACCATGGACAGGCGACTGACAGGAACTGATGAGAGGATGTTATCTAGCTGAGTTCAGGTCGTCTAAGATGAGATGGTAATTTGCTGTGTTTTGACATATCAGATATCAATATGGTGCATTATGCTCTTGCACTTAATTTCATCGTGAGGCACGTGGGAATAAGTAAAGAAAATTGCTTGAGTGCATGTTGGAAAACTGACCAAAACAGCTTCAGACTCTGGCTTGTGAAAAAGGAATCTATATTGATTCAAGAACAGTAAGAACACTACAAAAACACACAATCTTACCAGGTACTGTTGTTCTAGATTCTAGTGCAAATATTAGAACATTTAAAATAAGGCAAAACCAAATCGAGTAACTTTTCAACAAGCCACAGGAGCTAGTTTTAAACCAATAATTCCTTAATATTGTTGAAAGTATTTCCACTAGTAAATTATTTCACTTATAACATGGGGAAATTCTTGTCATAATAAAAATAATCTGCCAGTGGAAGTAGTAGTTTTTAAAAAAATAAATATCAAGGAATTATTTAGTTATTACAAACACGTCTTTCTTACTGAAAGGTGATTTGTAAGTCAGTTTTCTCTTATTTCCAGTGTACGAAAATATTTGCTCTATCTGTAGTTGGTAAAATGTTGTGTTTTCGCAGTGAATGGTCTTAGAAACTGTGTGCAATGGAAATTATTGGGAGGTTTGTTTTATTTTTTTACTTTTTTATTCCATTAATTATTTTGAAATCTTTCTGAGATTTAAGTCATTATTTTTTCCATTAATGTCTGCAGAGCTGTGATGGGCTCCAGTCCCCTGCAGCCCTGTAACGATAAACAGAAATTAGATGGATAGATTTTAGCCTTCTATGTGGTCCTTGAACCTTTTAACACTTTGTCACTTTAAAACTACAAAACTTTGACATATTTATTCAGAATTTATGTGATTGAGTAACACAGTGCAGTGAATAACAATGAACTGGAATCACAAGCATCATATTATCTTTTAATATAAACAGGGAACAAAGTTGATTGTTTTGTTGTGACTTACAGTAGAAACTGTTCACTTTACCTTTCTTCTACATGTATGCAACTTTACCTTTGAGACGTTTTATTGTTCTGTCTGTGCTCAGTCACACTGAACACATCCTGGGGTCTTTTTATTTAAAATGTACATGTTGCTCGTGCTTCAGAGGCCAGCCTTGGCACAAGGGGCAGCATTCATGAACTGCAGCTGTCGGGGAACAACAACCAACTGTATGTCACCGCAGAGAAACAGGATAGCATTTAGCGCTCTGCAAAGCTGATCCGTTGGCCCATGTGCCATATGCTATCCCAGCTCCAGGTTGAGCTTAACTAGAAAAGCTGCTCTATGTGGAGATCCTTATTTCTAGGCTTTATGTCCAAGTTGAGTAAAAGCCAAAAATGTTATAATTAGGGAAAATGAAGATGATATTGGATTAAGCCAACTGTAACACCTCTTAACTTAACAAGACATTGTTAATTAGTTCAGTTATTTGAATTTTACACGACCAACAATAATTTGACTACCTTTTTAAAAATATATACAAATTCACTGTAAAAACATGTTGTACGTGTCACATTCCCTGGTTTGACAATGAGGATAATAACAGGAAGACCAGGGCGGAGACGTAAAAAATAGTTTAATGGGATCAAAAGGTCCAAAAACCTCAGGAACACAGCAACTGAGACAGAACACAAGTGAAGCTCAACAGAGTAGAGAACAGGAGTGCAAAGTCCAGCAACCAACAAAACACACAGGTGAACTTGAATACACACAGTCAGGAACGAGAGACAGCTGAAACCAATAATGGGGCAAGACATGACACATGGAGACTAAATAAACTAAAACACATAAAATAACTCAGGGTCATGACAGTGTCTGCATGTAGTATAAAACACTACACACTACATACTTTTCAGAGGTACTGTAATAAAGTTCCGGTGAGTGAAAATTTCTTGTGGCCTTATCTTGAATCATAGGGTTGTTCTCTTGTCCCATTTTGAAGAATCTGGAAATCTACATCATATTATGTTTATGTCACAGATTAAAAAATGTGTTTCTAACGTTTGTTCATGTCTATAGAGTCTGTAGAGTACCTAGTGCTACTTTGGTTTGACTTCTAGTTCATTTTGATACATCTTACTGATTCATTGGGCTACGTGCATGTAATAATTTCTGAAGATATTTCATTCATGATATATTTTTTATATTTTCAGCTGGTTTGCTTCTCTTTCACACTGCACTGTGTCAAACGAACCAAACCCTTTAAAAACCTGTTCCCCCCCTGGCCTGTGGTGGCGCTGCATGAAGAACCACTGAAGGAAACGACATGACAATCTATGGAGGAGACATGAGCGCAACTTCCTTCTTTGCAAATTGTAAACTAGGAGGTTGTAGGATTTCTGTTTTGTCTTTTTGATACCATTTCTCCTGCTAATGTTAAATTTGCATTTTTGTTTTGGTTAAAATTACCCAGAATACCCTGTGGTATAGTCTGCTTCCTGCTTTTGGAGCAGTTTCTGGTTCGGCTCGCGTTCACATATGCATTCAAGTTCACTTTGTAGTGTCTGATTACACATGAGGGCTCTTGTGGACTTTCGCAGACATACCACCACTGTGACCTGAACATGCCCACATCGGGAAGACAGGCAGGTGATCATGTAAACTTTGAGGAGAGAGTGTGTTGATCAGAACCCTGTACACATGATGCTGTCCAAAGATTGAGGGGATTTCACTACAATTTGGTCACAATTTCCTCACAATTCAATCATACTGACTTAGGCTGCAGTATTGTAATAAAACTTTGCTGTTCAACCAAAGTCTGAAGCAAGTAGAGTCTTTTTCCTGCAACATCACCACATCAGCATCAAGAGAAGGAGGACGGAAGACCCCACAACTTCAACCGAACTGAGATCTAGTTTTGTAGGTGGAGCAGAGTTCACTTTATTGATCAGCATCAGAATTTGATTACGCAATGACATCTCCCCAAATGAAGCAGACTTTCTAGGCAAACGAACTGGAGTTCCTTTAAAGGACTCAGTGACCTGATACCAGAGACGTGGCAAAGCATGAATGGATCAAATTGATTTCCCTTCTTTACAGTTTGTTTCCTGTTACAGGGTAATAAAAGAGGATTTAGTAGAACAGAAAGCTTTCAGTTTCTTAAATTATATGAAAAAAATGTACAAACTACGCTATTAAAGTTACAAATTGCAAAAACAGATTGCTTAATGTAAAACTTCACAGGGAGACACCATAAGTGACCCCAAAATGAATCTTCATGCCTGTAGCCTTCCGCTTATTCATCTTCCTCTCAGGCAGACTCTCAGTGCTGGTCTTCTCCACTGATTGCAGTTGTTCTTTGTGAAACCTGAGATACTTGAGGGGATTTTGACTGACAGGCCACAGCGCAGCATCACGGTTTGTCACCTCAGGGCAAAAAAACAGATCGGCCCATCTGATGGGAGGCCTGCGCAAACATCATCTCTGGTATTCACAGTAATTGTGAATTTGCTTCAGCTGAATCCTCAGGTGACAAAAGTTACATTTGTTAAAAAAAAACCACACACAAAAAAAGGGAGAATGGAGGTCAATGGTGGCCAACAGGTAAACAACTCTGTTTCTACATTCTCTTCTGCTCTTTTGCTACAAAGGCTTAAAGTTCAGCTCAAGTTATAATGCTAAAAGTTGCAAGTTTTTATTGGAGCAAAAATAATTTACAAGAAATATCTGTCTAGCCAGTGTAAAACTCTTTCACGCCAATGTTAATCCAAAGACTAAAGGAGTTGAAAAGTTTCTGAATGGATTCATGATTATTTGAGTTTAAGTTAATAAGTTTTCAAAAAAAAATATTGAGAAGAAGAATCAGAAGCAGCTGCTTTCATAAAACTTTGTATGATTCAGACCTGATGCTCTCAGGTCTTCAGGCTTTTCTCTTGCAGCAGAACCGCAGAGGCTTTCTTCTCTTTGGGTTCTTCTTTCTTTTACTTGCCTCTAAACTTTTCCTCAGATCTAATGCAGATCTGCTTATAATATAAATTTATTTTATTCCTTTTCATAAAGTATGCACAGAATAAGAAAAATTCTAAAACCCCAGAATGAATTTGAATAGAAATTAGATTAAACAATCTGGAAAGGATCACCGTTTTGATACTTAAACATAAGTAAGAATTCCCATCAGCTGCATCGTACAATGATTCATCATCTTTGAGGCCTCGCTGTTCGCTACATGAGCATTTAAAAACAATAATGACTGTTATAAAGACAATTAGTTCAAACTTTGTGTCCCTTAAAAATCACCATTGTGTTGAAAACGGTTTTCTCTGAGAAATCCTTCATCCTTTCTCTTCCTGCTGCTGACATCCTTCATTTTGTCCGTTTTCTCTCATTCCTTCCTCCCAGGTTTCCTTCTCTCTTTTCTTGCCCCCCCCCCCCCCCTTCTCCACTCCCCATCTTACCTTGCAATGGAGGTTATTAAATATTCACAGCTCCATTCCAAGCTAATTGTCCTCAACATGGCAGAAAGCAGTGGAATGAAATTAACCCATTAGCTTGGAATTGCTTTCATCAGAACGGCGGACTCAGGAAGTGTGTAAGCGCGTGTGTGTGTGTGTGTAAAATGCTCTTTCTCTTCTGATATTCACTCAGGCAGGCGTGTTGTCCCATCATCACATGCAGAAGTCATTATTCAGGGACCTGGGCGGATGATTGGACTCAAATGTTTGCTCCTGTGTTATTTCTCTCACATTTTTGTGTTTTTGTGTCTGATCTGAGTTTTTCTTTTGCCTCAGTGTTAACAGTCGTCTGTTAGTTTTAAAAATGCATGCTGCAGGTGTTTAATATTTTTGTTACACAAATAACAAAAAGAACATTTTGCAAAAGATTTTAACGAACACAATAATAATTTAATCTCTGGGTTTACTGCTGCACACAGAGGACATCTTGTCAGGAAAGAACTCCTATTACTGTGACGTTTTGCTACCGACAGCAGAGTGAAAAAAACTATGTACCATATAAGACAATGTTATCAAATACTATCCTTCTAGTTACGACACAATCAGATTTTTATCTCTTATGTTTTATTAAATATTTTAATTGCTGAAAAGGATTTCGCCTCAAAAATGCAAAATGTACAAAGGTATGTTGAGAAGTAAGAACCCATGAAGTTCTGTAATTCTAAACAGATTTCAGTTGTTTGAGGACTGGTGGACATCATCACTGAACATCTACGTCAAAAAGTAGAGCTGTACTTGAAACGTAATCAATTTGTAATTTAATGATGGCACTTGACTTAATGATTTGATTGTTGATTCTATGTTGTATGACTCTGTATTTTTGTGTTTATGATGTAAAGCACTTTGAAAGGCCTTGCTGCTGAAATGTGTTACACATAGAATCAACAATCAAAACATTACATTAAGTCAAGTGCCATCATTAAATTAAAAATTGATTACATTTCAAGTACAGCTCTGCTTTTAGAGAATTTTAGTCGAGTTAGGCCAAAAAAAAAATTGTACATGTTTATAGATGTTCAGCGTTTGGATATAATGTCCACTAGTCCTCAAACAACTGAAGTCTGTTAAGAATTAAAGAACTTTATGGGTTCTTTACAATTAAAGCTGATTTAAAATGAAAAGGGACATGTCAGAGTTTGTACGCAGCAGTACACATTAGTAAGTATTATCTACAGCATTATATTCATCAGAATATAGAACTTGTCCTTGAAGGACAGAAACAGGTTAGAATGATTATTTTCTGATGGATTAGTGAGCAGTTTTCACATCTTCCTCCTTTGTCACAGGGCGACTTGCCCTCAAAGCTGAAGTCAATAGCGCTCTGTTGAAGGTATTGACAGCATAAAGTGGTCCTACTTAACGGGCAGAGCATCCCGCTCTCATGGCAGCCTCCAGGGGAAAAGGACGAGACGGGGAGAGGAGGACGAGGAGGAGAAGAGCATGAGCCAGAGACAGCAAACAAAAGAGGAATCAAAGCAGGCTGCGCAGAGTTTTGATGGATTATTTAATGCTTCATTTGAAAATAATTATTTTTTTATTTAAATGAAAATTTACTAACCCTTTATTTCTTTCAAGGTTGCTGCCTTACTAAGGTTTTGGCAATAAAAGAGATATGAAAACTGAAATACTGTGAGTACATCCGTATGCTGCGATTACATAAAATACAGCAACCAACACAGAGGGAAACAGTAATTCACTCTTAACAGTTCTGCATGTTAGATTACATTAAAAACATTAAAAGTTAATTGATGATAAAGCTGAAAACATTTAAAGTTATTTGTAAAATGATAATGTGTTAAATTAGAGCGAAAAACATCTAATGATCTAAACTCCTGACCAATAGCAATGCAGCAGAAGAATTATAAGAAAATATTTATTGACAAGACCTGGACCTGCCTCTGAAATACATGGAACTTGAAGAAATGACTTTTGAAATCAGAGGAAGAAAATATGTTTGAGCTTTTTTGCTACTTTAGCCCTGCAGTGATATATTGTATAAAACATCTCATGCCCACAGTTAATCATGGCAGATAATCCATTAAATCTGAGAATCTGAAA
>NW_015114204.1:135685-155318 GCF_001443285.1 Poecilia latipinna | reverse complement strand
AACGGAAGATATAAAAGTAAAAACAAACCATAAATATGACAAAGTTCAGTGGCATTAGCTCTCTATGCATCATATGTACCTATTTGACCTGTTTGTGACATCACTATGTCTCAGTGTGGCCTGTAGGTGTCGCCATTTCGGTGAAAAACCTTTCAGGCTAGATAATAAATCTAAAGGACGCATCGTAACACAAAAGACCTGATTCTTATTCTTAGTGATTCGTAACATTTCAATTAACTTCGTGATTATCTCCACCCTCCCAGAGCTAAGAGAGAGCTGCTACCTGTCGTGACCTCGATGGTTTTCCAGCTTAGCGTAAAACCATCTGTTTTTGTCCCGCCTCCAGTCGAAACATGTAATGAGGTTTCAAAGCATTTCCTTTAGTTATTAAACTCCAAGTCATTAATGAATGTCACGCTAATCAAATCCTCATGTTTGAGAATCATCAGCGTTCGTATAAACTTTATCTTCCACTCCTACGAGTTGCTGCCTGTTGAAATCGTCGCTGTTAAAGTTAAAGAAGAAATTAAATGTTCAGATCAATCAGTGTTTCTCTCCTGCAGATGTTTTTCCTCAGACTGAAGATCTTTGTGTTGGCTTCCTCCACCAGACTGGCTGTTCAGTCTGAGGTTAAATGAAACATTTTTTGGTTATGGCTCGACTCTGTCTCACTAAATAGAATTATGAGGAAGTAAAACGGTCCTCTGTTACCACTGCGCCGCCTCCCTCAACCCAAAACCCCCAAAAATGTTAACTTCATTAAGGTTCCCTCAAAGCGGAGAGAGACCTCCAGAAAATGTCCTGAGGCCGCCGAAGGGATCCGGGCGAGAAGTTCCTGATGGATTCAATAAAACCAACGTGTGAGGCTGGAAAACACGAGTTCACGCTCAAACGAGTCACTGTTTCTGCACCGAAGGGACCGCAGAGTTTAACAACATACTGTAATAAAGGCAGTTTGATCTTCTTACATCTGAAATAAAATTGGAAAATTTATGCAGGAATTTAAGTAAGAATGCAAGAAAAATAACTCTTCATTACATTCAGACCTTAGCTGTTGTAGTGCATCGAAGGTCTTCGTCATCGTCTTCTCTCTGATTGGTCAGTTTGAATTTTCCCTCAACCAACCGGGTTAAAATGTAAAGATGGGAGAGAAACTCTCATTTGGGAACTTAAAGGAATTGTATCGTGTAAAATCAACTTTTTTATAATGTTTTTCCCTCATCTAAAACAATCCTGGAGTGTTGCTTTGATTCTTTCCTACATGTTTCAGAAATCCTTTAATCTCCATGGCAACCATTCAGCTGTGCAAAACGCTTGGGTAGACCTAGCACCGCCTTCCAGACGCAGGCCCTCCCCCACTCAGCTCCTTCAGACTAGCCAGCAGCAATTAGCAAACACCTGGTGGAACTGCTGAGGTCATTATAGGAGCTGCTGCTCAGAGCAACGCTGGTAAAACGTTGTGAAAGGGTTAATAGAGAAGCCATGTTGTGACGACGTCCTGAAGGCAGAGCTTCAGAAAGAGCAGGAGGTTTTAAAGAGACAGAGACCCAATTACAAAGTCAGATTTTTTAAGTCATATTTGATACGTGAAGCATTTTCATAACAACTGAAGGTAACATAAGTGGCTATAAAATGGTTTTATGTGCCTGGAAAACATGATACTGCCTCTTTAAGAGTCATACAGTGCGTGTAGTATTCATACCTGAGGAACTGTTTAATCTACAGGTGAGAATTAGCATCACTGAAACCCAATGTTTATCATTTTGATATGAACTCACAGTTATGCATTTGCACAAAAATATGCAGGGATCCGTTGATTTTGTGTGAATTTCTGTGATCGCAGAATTGTGAATAACTGGAGGGACTGATTGATGTGATTTGGCATCTGGAGACTAGAGGGCCACTTGGAAAGCTACGGCGGGCCGCATTTGGCCCATGGGCCACGAGTTTGACACATGTGGTTCCGATGATTGTTGATGCGAGGATTCAGGTGTTTTGTTGCAGGTCTCTCTGGTTTAGGCATATCTGTGTATTAGAATGGCGTAGTTAAAGACCAGACCCAAGGCTGAATCTGGAATCAGTGATAAATGATGCTCAGTTATCTTTTTTATTCAATCTGGCTGAGTTTGAGTTGTTTGATAAAGAAGATACGGACAAAAACTCGAGTCTCCAGATGTTCAAATTTAGTTGAAACGAAATCCCGAAGGAGGAAAAACAAAACGTCGTCAAACGTGAAGCGAATAATCCATCGTTCTCCTTACACTCCACAGCGAAGCTCAATTTATGTCCCCAAATCCCAGTGAAATACAACACAGATGGTCTGAAATGTGGAAAAATAAAAAGGTTGAGCACTTTCACTGAGAGACTATTTCATTTAATCATTTTTAATTTATGAATACATTAATTTCAGAGAATAAAGATTTAATTTGAGTTTAAAATCAGTAATAATGTATGAATAAGGATCTAAACCAGGGGTAGTCCAAAGTGCGGCCCGGGGGCCATTTGTGGCCCTCAACTCCAGTTTAAGAAAGATATATTAGTGTTACTAAACTTTTATTTCTACGTCAGCAGAAAATTATTAGACATCATTTTCTTGCAATAGACAAAGTATTTGTTTTTACAGCCAAACTTTAATAATAAGTAAAACGACGTTTATCCAGAGATTTTTACTCAAAAGACGACTTTGCTGCATCAAAATCAGCTTTTCCATAATTTATTAAGCTCAGCTAAATATAGCGATCGTTTTGAAAGAAATTCTGTTATTGTAACTGAATAAATTCTTTGTTTTTATACAGAAAATGTGCAAAATCTTTTAAAAATATTTTTTAAGATTTGGATTTACAGAGACTAGAGAAAATTGGACAACCTTTTTTGTTTTTCTTGGAATATTTTTGACTCTGATTTTTTTTCCCCAGGTGACAAAAAATTTGGACACCCCTGATCTAAAGTTTTTAAATCTTGATGATTGTTGATTGAGTTGTTGCCACTGATTTCTCTACTGTTTGTTGGTCGTTAATTGGTTGGTTGTTTGTTCATCGTTTGTTAAAGTTTCGTCATGTCTGACTGGTTAGCAGCATGCTAACGCCCCTCAACCGCCTCTCCATCTGAAAACGACTCCAAGGTGATGTGGCTGTACTGGTTTCTGGAGTTTTTCTCCCAGTTTGGCCCCAGTTTGGTCTGCCTGCAGCTCTGCACCGCTGGAGGAGAAAATGGCGGCCGGTTTGGTTCAGGAAAAGAAAGCGGTAACGCATCACTGCAGCCGCCATTTTGTTAAGCCGGGTCAGATTCCCCCCCTCCTCCTCTGAATGAAACTTCCCTGAAACTTTACTCTTTTTTTATTTACTGTTTTAAAATCTTTTTTTTTTTTTTGATTGCTCTAAAAATGAGCCCAAATTCCGGTGGAAGTTTAAGTCTATTTATTGTTTGTGTCGTTTTTTTCAGTCAAAATTAAAGAAAAAAATACATTTGTACTGAAAAAGGTGAACAATATTTAAACTCCTGTCATTGTGTGGACCGAAGGTAGAAGCACAAGCTTCACTTTTTTATACCCCAAGCATCATAAAAATCAAAAACAATCTTTTCTGTACATTTTTCCAAAACGTTTTATGAAATTCAGTCTGTAGAAAAGAAAACAATTAAACCTCATAGCATTTGTTTAGCAAGGACGTTCATAATTTTTTTTATTTTAAAAATGAAAGACAAATTTTTTACTCTTGACTGAAGTACGGTTGTTTTTAATATTCGTCCTAATCTTTAATTATTTTTAGTAAATAATTTTCACTGTTTTCTTTATTTCGAGCTGCTTCTGTTTAAACCTTGGAAGGAGTTTATAGTAACCGGTTAATCATAAAGTTTTAAAGTGTCAGACGCAGATATAATTCTCCTTCTTCTGGTGTTTTGTTTGTTTCATATGAGTTTATCCAGATCTCCTCAGTAATTCATGTATGGAAGTAATTTCAACATTTTCATATTTTTTTGTCTTGAAGGTTGGAGTAACATGTCGGAGATCCTGAATTTGAATCCGAGTTAATAAAATGAAGTGATAAATCGTGGAAGAGTGGCACAGTTTGTGCGTAAATGAGCGGTTTGGGTTATTGAAGCACGTTTAGCTCTTCATTACAACCTCGTAATTCTCGGCAGGCTTTATCGCCTCTGTCATCTGGATCCAGAAAGGAAACCGAGACGAGTCGGTCCCAGAGAGACGCGGCAGAGTGAAACACATGTGGGCTGTTAATTATGTCGCTGCTGCTCTCTAATAAGACGTTTTCTTCGTGACGGAGCTGAAAATGTCCGAGCGCTCGCTTAGTCTCCCAGCTCATTCAGTTCCACCAAGAAGTGTTGCAGTATGGAGGACAAAAGCTGACATAATTAGCAATAAAAGCAGAAATATACTTATTTTTTCTTTTTCTTGCATATGCATTTTTGATGATGCATGCATATTTTGACAAATGTATAAGGAAAAGGAAAAATAAGGTAGATTTCTTGACAAAAACGCATGTAAGGATAAACTATATATATATATATATATATATATATATATATATATATATCTGGTTTTATTTTCAAGTTCGTCAGTTTTGTTCCTCCATATTTCAGCTCTAATTTGTTATTTTAAAAAATCTTGGGGGTTTTTCTAACATTTCTTCATGTAAACTTGCTTTTTCACCTTTTTATTATGACTTTTGGAAATGCTTCAGATTTTTAATAGCAAACGTTAAAGTGAATTTAAAAATGAAAATACATTTTTCCGAGGTTAGATGCAGTTATTAGTCCTAATGGATGATCATTGTCACTTACATTAAATCCCAGGCTGGTGTCTGTGTGGTTTTAAGATGGAACCACTTCAAGCTGCTAAATTACTTTCTGTCTTCCTGTCCTGTGGTTTCAGTCTGTTTTAGGATACAAATAAAGAGATTTCTGCTAATTTACTGCACAAAATAAACATTCAGCACCTCCTGCTTTCAGGCAGATGCACATTGAGGAGAAAATCTTGACATTAAGGGATTTTATCTGCCTTTATTTCATAGCAGTAATGTTAGAAGTTGAGCCGAGTTTTGCCTTCACTTTGCCCGTTTTTCCAACACGCTGTCCTTCAAAGTGACGACAAAGTGAAGCACCGTTAACCACACAAACAAAATATTTTCTGTCAATGTCTTAAACCTGATCCTAACCAGAACCATGACCTTTAACCCCAACTGTGAACACGACTTTCTTTTCGTCAACGACGTTGAATTTAAAGCTGGAAGCCGAACACAACATCCATCATCCGTTGTCATCAAACGGTGATCAAGAGAGACCAGTAAACCTGAAAGTCATATTTTTGTTGTTGGTTAGGAAGCCGGAGTCTCCAGAAAACATGCAAGACCCCAGGCCAGGACGCGGCTATCACACATTTCAGCAACCAGGCCGTTCGAAACAGCAGGAATTAAACAGCAATAGACATTACATTGGATCAAAAACCATCATCAAGCAAATGTATATCATATATATTGACCAATGCTCCAGTTTTTATGGTTCAGAATAAACTCGAACCAGGTTTGATTTTCATCTAGATCTAAAGGAACTCAGTGTTTCGGCTGTTTTGCAGTTTTTTGGAGGTTTCTTCCAGATTTGTGAAGCATAGAAGCTGAATGCAGCTTCTCTGTGTTTGGTTCTGGATGCAGAGCAGAACCAGAACCAGATGTCTATTATCTATAAACTGATGATAAAACTTGAGGGATTGATTGATGTGATTTAGCAGTATAAAGATAAAAACTGCTTTAATTTAATTGACAAAATAATATTTAAACATTTATTTCCATGAAAACTCCTCCATGTTTAAGAAGTTTACTGAAATGTCATTGACTCCGGTAGATTCCTGATTTTCTTCATTTCATCATAACTTGAAGTCATTAATTGTGTCTTATTCCTTGTTTAAACAGAAACTTCTAATAAACCGTAATTTGCTCCAAACCAGGTGATCAGATTTAACTGAAGTGCATTTAAAGGTGTTTCTTTCGACTTGTTTGGAAACAGCAGTGATGTGATGTAACAGAAGTAAAGTTTGCTTTCACTGGAGAGTTTTAAGCCTACAGAAAACGCCAGTTACACACGTTTTCATCCCTGGTTTGCACTGAGCAAACTGTGAGGGAGTCAACATGGTTTCTACGACAAAAGTAGAGGTTCGGGAAGATAAAACCATTCCACTGTCCTGATCGTGGAGGACAGTGAAGATCTGAGTCAGGAAGTCTTTGAACCATTTCCTGTCACACGGCGGCGTCCATGTTGGTTCAGAACACATTGGTGTTTATAGAGTCACTACAAAGAAAGTACACCCCGTCTAATTGTAGGTAAAAATGATCCAGGTTTTAAAATGGTGTGAATTTAACCCAAAGTGTCTTTAATAGTGCTACAACTAACTGTTATTTTAATTATCAATTAATCTATTGATACACAGTTCATCTATTGATTATTCGTGTATTCTAACGATTAATTTGATTTTCAGAAATGGGCTCATTCTGCAGAATTTCCATTAAGCCTTTTTAATGCAGTACTAGAAATACTTTGAAAGATGCAAATAAAAAAATTAAATCCTTTTAAAATCACAAAATAAAAATAACACTGCCTAAAATTCAATAACATTGTTATTCCTTCTGTGAATGTGAAGAGGTTGCTCAGAGGTTTGGTTGGTTCGACTCGGAGCAGAGAGAAAGCAGCTGGAGACGGAGCAACTTAGGTTCCCAATAAAACTCTGGTTCATCAAGTTAAGCTGAGTTAGTCAGAAACCTGATCATGATCCGTTTGTAGAGTTCAGGTTTGGCAATGGCGGAGACGCGAAGAACAGGCAGCGGAGTTGAACCTCTAAAAACCTTCAAATCAACTTCATTTCCTTTCATTTGTCAAGTTTCCTCATGTCTGCCGTCACAAGCCAGAGATCCTCCCTCAGGACCTGCTGACACTAATGCTGATATTTTGCAAAACGCAGATTTTCTGCTGCGCTTGGATAACTTGGCTTTCCATTGTGTGGACTGTTGGAACCTCTGAGCTACCTGGACATCTGGAGAAGATTAAAAACTGTGATACAGGGACCAATTTCACACTCACTCAGTGTTGCTTCTGCAAAGAAACCACAACTTTAGGACCATATTTATGGCTTTTTCCACATCCCACACTTTGTCCTGACTTTGTTTCCATTAAACTTCGATTGTAGCAGGAAAAACTTGATGGATGAGAGCAAAGGATAAATGATGGTAAAGGAAATGGTTATGAATTCTTCAGAAAACACTTTAGCCAAGCCCGCATTGAGTTTTTCACTTTAATGGTTGTTACAGATGCTGATTTCTTTCAAAAGAGGAGGAAATAATAAATGTTTAAAACGGTAACCTGAAGAGTGGAGTTCGATGTTTTCCTGGTTCAACAGTCTGTGGTGTGTTGGTTCGTTACCAGACCTGTAGAAAGGTTTAAATCAGCTGAGCAGAGATGCCTCTGGCCTACAGCATCGCGTTGGTTCAGATGTCCGTCCTGCAGTGACGGGATTCCTTCGTGTTTCCTTATCGACACATTGCAGCGTGACGTCACGCCTGATGCATGACAGAAAATGACGCAGTGCTGATCGTCAACTCTACAACTTCATGACGAGGTCAGGAAAAGGTTTTGGGGAGAGGGAAGTATTCCTTAAATTTGATGAAAAGGTTTGATTATTTCACTTTAACATGGGAATAACATTATAAAAACCTTCAGTGCTGTTTAAGAATCAGCACTGGTTCTTAAACAGTGCTATTATTTATTATTTAAATAAATAAGAAATTATTTAAAACGAGCTGAAAAGTTACTTTTAAGATATTTGTGTGATAAATTAGACCAAATACTTTAATTGTGTTTTTTCAGTGTATATATTGTAAATTTGCGTTTACCGTCTCCATTTCATGATTGTACTTTTCCTCGTGTTTGATCCTAAATGCTTCCGTTTGATCATTTGTTGCTGTTGCACCTGAACATTGATTTCGTTTCTGATCTGTTTTGTTAATTCTGGTGTTTTTGTGGATCTGCTTGTTGAAACTTTGTCTGAATAATCTCTGCTTTCCCAGCAGTTGGTTTTTGCGTGGATGTGATCTTTTCCTCGCGTTTCCGTCTGACTCTTATTGTTCTGCAGAAACAAACAAAGAAAACCAAATAATTATCACCGTTGTTCCTGGAAATCCTCCACCTCGTCTCAGATAAGCGTGGCGTTCTGTCAGCCGTGATGGGCGCTCTGCAGATCATCCAGGCAGCAGGAAACGCTCCTCTTTCTTCTCTCCCCCCTCCCCCACCTCTTTCCTGTTGGCTGCATGGACCAATGGCGTGGCGGCGTGGCGTCGGGGGGAGAGGTTTCTGTCAGAGCCGCTCCTCCAGTTATTTTTACATTCTCTCCTCCTCGTGTCTCAGCACTTCATCATGCTTTCTGCTCCCTGCTCATACATTTTAATGTCTGACCCACATTTCACTAGATCCACACACACACACACACACACACACACACACACACACACACACTCAGAAACGCTGGGGAAACTTTGAAGTCTTGGCTCAAGCACACAGAGGTGGAGGGAGGAGGGTGAAAAGCTGCAACCTTTCACTGTTTTCTGATGAAATTTGCCCTGAGAAGCATCAGAAGCAGCAAAGCGGGTCACATCAGGAGACGAGATTTTCACTTGTCTTGTTTGTCTGAGCTGCAGAAATGCAGCTACAAATCAGTGTAAAAACAAACAAAAACTACAATCCCCAGCAGAGCGTCTGTTTCATCTGTGTCCAGAACGACCGGGTCGAGAGATTCCCAAAGCGTCCAGAAACAACGAGCCGAAAACCTGAGATTATTTCCAAATAAGCATTTTAAAGTGTTTCGTTTTTTATGGGGCGCTTTAGAACAAAAACTGCAGGGATTAAAGCAGGCGGCATGACCTGAAATCAGTGTTTCATCAAATGGAGGCGTGATTTTATTTTGTTCTCGTAAGTCAGCAACACCTGAAGCAATCTTTAAAATCTTCAAAAATATATAGTTTTTTTTATTGATACATTATTGGTCAGGCACAGAAAAAGCATCCATCAGCTGCAGTTAGTGTTGAATCTCAGTAAGTTCAAAATGAAACTGCAAACAGAAACGTTTCACTTTTACTTGATTTTTCTCATTGTTGCAGAGATTCTGACTGACTGGATGAAAGAAAATGTAAATATTTATATAAAAATATTAAATGATGAAATAATTCAGGTCACAGAAAACGTAAGATCAGCAGGTTTTCGCCTGAAAGCTTCATTTCCATCAGTTTCAGGTTCCAGTTTAAAAACATTTTTGGTTTTAATCCAGAGATTAATCGTAATAATTTAATGATTTCATCTTGACCTCCGTTATTTTTATTCTTACCTCTAACCTGCCTCTTTCTGTGTTTCTGCATCCATTAGTGTAACTTAATATGCATTTATCATACATAAAATGCCACATATGTTAGTATTAATTCTTTTTAAATTGACGTAAAATGAAAAGAAACGTCAAAGTGGAGGATGAAGAATTCAGCGTCTGTTTTAGTTCCTCTGATTCAGGAGCAAACGCAGATTTTTAAACATTCATCAGAAAACAAATTAAGAGCACAAATGAACCTTAAGAGCGATTAATGTAGAAGAAGAATTAAATAAATTCAATATTCAGCTCAAACTGCTCTGAGTTTTCAGTTGGATTTAAAATAAAATCAGAGATTTGATCAATGATTTTTAGTTTATCTCGTTCTGCCTATTGTTTTATTGTGTGTGTGTGTGTGTGTGTGTGTGTGTGTGTTGGAGCTTGGAGCTGCATTTCAAAGATAAAAATAAATTTTTATTGATCACTTTGTTAGATGATTTTACGGATGAGCGGCGACATTTAGAAAAACCCCAAAGCCAAAAACCAGAGATTATAAATCCTGTTTGTTTATTACAGGTTATTTTTGTTATTTTTGTGTGTTTTCTAATAATTCACATATAATCACTCGACTTTTTAAATATTTTTGAATTTTAAATATGAATTTAATTTCTCAGAAAAATGATCTAAATGTTGGTCATTCTGGAGATTTTTATTTTAAATTAAAAATATGATTAAAATGTTCTGAGGGATTCAGTCAGCGATGGTCGCAGCTGCAGGAAGTTGAAGGCGTTGCGTCATGATTTGAGTGACATAAACCTCCTAATGGATGGACTGTTGGCAGATTATGATGATTAAAAGATTAATTAAAATAAAAACAGAAGAAAGGAGAAGGTTCATAACTTTGAACTAAATCTGCTGCGTTTTCACCGAATCTCCTTACTGGACGCAGACATTCGTTCTGAAAGCTTTTAGAGAAAATACAAACGGTCAAATTCTTGATGGGCCTTTTTGCATTGATTATTGATTTTATGGTTTAGCATAAACACCATGTTGGTGTAGCGCTTTAGCGTTAGCGGACTGGTGTTTATGATTACTTCCAGGTTAGCGCAGCTAATTTTGTAGCTAGCAATGCTAGTTTGTAGAGATCTTAATTCGAGTTTATGGGTTTTTATACGTTTGTCAAATCAGAAGAGAATCATTTTTCGCCATGTTTTCATTCATAGACGTTCTCTGAGTGGTGCATGATGGGATACGGTGAAGGGCTCTGAGTGTCTTTGTTGTTGGACATCCTGGGATGAGATGCGTCCATGTGATGAGTAAACCGACACCGCGCTGCATACGGGCGCCGCTGCCGTCGTCTGTAGGTTTCCCTTCCACGCTGTGGCCTGATTGGTCCACTGGGTCCCTCAGCCCGGACCCAGCGGCGGTTCCTGGAGCTCGCAGCAGATGGTGACTTCTGACCTTCTGGGCGGCCCTGAGAGTTGAAGAAGGGAAAGAAAAGCAGAGTAACGTTACATGTGAGATCTCGGAGGATCTGGGAGAGCCAGCGCTGTCAGTCACAGGCTCCCTGAAAGGTTGTCTTTAAGGTTTGTTTTCCTTTTTGGGGGAGTTGGAGGTATTTCTGAAGCTGTCTAAGCTTACTGCTGAACTAACAACTGTCAGACTGGGGAGGAAAACCTTTTATTCCTCCTCAAGTCTGTTTCTAATCAATTCAAAATGTTCCCAGCTCAAATAGTAGCAGCTGATCAACTCAAATAACCGATATGGATTTGATATCTCCATCTGGTTTGGACCTCATGCAGAATCTTCTGCTGGGTTTCAATGGCAAAGATCGTTTAGTTTAGAGCATTTAGCTTCAGTTAGGGCTGGACAGTAAATCTATCACAATAGATGTGTGATCAATATCAACACAAATAATCTGATCAATATTCAATATGTAGAATATTCACTGAACTAGGTTGGTGGTTTTCAACAACCTCACTCACTCTTTGGTTACCTAGCAACGGCCTGCAGTTCCCAGGTCCCCCAACTTTGGTTACCTAGCAACGGCCTGCAGTTCCCAGGTCCCCCAACTTTGGTTACCTAGCAACGGTCTGTTAAGTAACTGTTCCTCATAACTGCTTAAAAATAAAAAATGGCGTTGAGTAAAAACTGGATAAAACAGAAAATGTCACGCCAGCAGTCTGGCGATATTTCAGAGATTTAAAACCAAAATCTAATCAATAATTATTGATGGATTCATATCAAACGCTTGTATAGTGATGCGTTTTTCAGCTGCAGCTTCAATCAAAGCAAATTATTATTATTATTCAGCTCCAACAGCCTCCACTGAAGAAATGAGAAAAAAAATAAAACTTTTAATCTGACGACATTTTTTCAGTACTGATTAGGGCTGACTAAATTAATTTGATCAATTAATCAAAGTTTGATGTTTTAAAGAATCATCTTTAGGAATTGGAGCGATTTAAAGAAATGGATCTGTGTTACATCATATCTGTTCCCCAGGAAACATGAAGTCATTTATAACTAATTATAAACTTCTACACAGACAAAGAGATTTGACGTATTAATTACAAAAATGTTAGATTCAGTTTATTATTCCAGTGATTTTTGTGAAAATCAGTTACTCCTTAAAGCTGCAGTATGTAACTTATAATTTTTATTTTTTTGCATACTTGTTGAAGCTGTCACCACATCGTGACATTAAATGAGACACAAAAAGATTCGAGCTCTTCCACCTTCTCCCAATGCCAAATAGAAACAACCAATCAGAGCCAGAAGGCGGGTCTTAGTGCTGTCAATCACTTCTCACTACAGCTAGCATAGCCTGTTGTGAAAGGTTATGCTAGCTGCAGTTGGATTGATCTTTTCACAGATTATCTGTCTCATAGCAAAGTGTCAAAACATTGTGATAGTTTTAACAAATATGTAAAAATCATATTATTTTTTTTTTTAAATAAAAGTTACATACTGCAGCTTCAGTGTTCCTAATTGTTACGTCACTGAATACAAAAAACTTAAGTTAAATGTGAGGTTATTTTTCCACATATTTGGGACTTTAAGTATTAAAAGGAATTGTATGAAAAGTCCTGAAGTGTCTACATAAAAACTACAGGAAGGAACATTTTCTGATTTATACTCGTGGTGTGAAACGGAGCCTGAGAGACAGCAGGCGACTGACAGCATCTGTGTCCAACGCCGGCGCTGAATGTGTCTCAGCTTCCCCACCATTCAGCCTGACAACCTGTCGCTGCGTTTAAAGTTTGTCTGGGTCCACAAGCCGCCTCCTGAGAGCCGCACACGTGTGTGTAGCGCATGATGTGACTCACAAACACCCACATCAGCTGTTTTATATGCACGGTTTCGTTCTGATGCTCCTAAATGTGCCGTCAGCTGTCCTGTTTCATCTGCTGCTGCTGGCAGGAGCAGCTCACGTCCTCATGTCAACTCAAATTCCCGTAAAATGATGAATTTCCTCAAAACGTGACCAAATCTGAGCCAGAATTATTAATAAAGCACAAAACAAGAAGCCAAACAAATGTTAGACATGGAGGCAGGACTGGAGATGTAAAATGAAACTAAAACATTAATAAAGGAACTTACCAGTTTACACGCTGCTTGTTTTTTAAATTAAAGCTCAGAAATGATGAGCATTGTCTCCATAAACAGTGGAAAAAGAAAATGTCTGAGGATTGAGCCATGTGGAGCCCCACAGGAACGGATAAAATGATTTTAATTTGTTTTGGAGCCTCTGACTCTGGTGTAGATGGACACAAAGCTACAGAACCGATGTGGACCTAAAGCTTCACCACACCTGTCTGATCAGGACCAGAACTTTCTGCTGATTCTCAGTCAAGTTTTAATGAAAACAAAACCAAGTTAATTTTCCCCATAAATCTAATATCTACCCACCAGGCTGTGGTTCCTTTGGATTGATGGAGGCTTAAAGTTTTCCAGTAAAGCAGATGCTCGCTCGCTCTGGCGTGCACAGGTGGGATCTTTTTACCTGCCTTATCCCTCTGTGGGATCCAGAGAAACTTCCAGCTTCAGGGATTGGTCCTAATGGATTAGGAACTCCTGCTAATCCAGCCTGATCAGTTTATATCTGCCCAATTAGAGCTGAAAGTGCGTCCAGGTGTTATCGGAGTGCCGGCCGGCCGCGGCAGCTTGTTTATTGTGTGTGTTGGGGTTTAAAGAGGATTAGCCTGCAGCTCAGGTGTTCCTCTAACAGGATTAGCGAGTCCTCTGAGCGCTCGCGGCGCCGCTAATCCGAATTATCGCTTTCTGAAAACAAAAGGTGGCGTTTGTGGACGCAGCCGGGCGCGGCGGGGTTGACTCCGCCCCCTTTAACCCCTTCCTGTCCCGACTGGAGGCGATCCGCAGGTGAATCGGGCTCCTCCCGGACCCGCTGCACTGGTCTCCATGGAAACATCAAGTCCCGACCCGAACGCAGCCGCGTTTAACCTTTCACCTCTGAGGAAGGCCGCTTCCTGCCTGCAGGATCCAAACGTCCTGCGCTCTGGATCCGCCTTTTCTTCAAAGTTTTCTCTAAATTTAATCCTCTTAGTTTTTTTCTTAACCTAAAATTTTCATACACTGTTGAAAGGAAATTCTTAAAAATACCTGAATTTCAATTAGATTCACAATATGTTTGATTAAAAGCCTGAATTTGGAAAACTGTATCTACAGTTAAACCAGATAGATGAAAAAAATACACTTTTTTTCTCACTTTCTGATTTTAATCAGACTACACTTTCCTTGTTTTAGCTCAGTTAGAATTACCAAAATTATTTCTGTTTGCTAAATTACAGAGAACTTTGTAAGAGTTTTCATTTTTTTATAACTTTCTTAGTTTTTAAGCATTTAATTTAAGGAATGTTATTTACCTTAAGATTTGTTTGGATTGTTTCAGTGTAATAAAATTTATTATTCCTAATATCTTAATGACTTACTGATCATCGTATATTTTATACATTAAACAAATTAAATATTTTAGTTTTTAGTGTTTTGCTCTCATTGGGTAAAACATCATTAGTTGATTTTAATGCTGCTGTAGAATGTGGAATACGTCACAACATATTAATAACAGTAACAAATAATATAGTGAATTAAAACTGTTGTTTAGTCCATTTGTGTTGTTTTTATCTCCAAAGCAGTGCTTGAATTTCACTGTGGGGAAAATTTAGCATTAAATTAGATCAACAACCTTTAAGTAACATTAATCCTTTCTAAAACCTGGATCGCCTTCATTCAGGTAAACGTTTCCCTGCTAAAATTTCCTGAAATGAAAGTGCTGATGCCGCGTTAAAATGAGCAGAAATCCTCCATAATGAGGAGGAAAAAGAATCGCAGTCGAACTAATCCTCTAAATGCTGCTGAATCAGCGATAATTCCCAGTTTGAATTAAATTGGCCTCGTTTCTTTAATTTGAGTTTTAGAGGCTGCGGAGGAAGAGACGGAGCAGGTTTCACTCTGCGCTCTGCTGACGGTCACATTGATGTGAAGGTGGATTCTTAACGAGGGGCGTTTGATTTCTGCCTGGTGACAGCCCAGCAGGGCGGGTGGAGTGAAGGAGGCTGGAGGGGGACAAGTTTTTTGTTTCAGTTTTTATTTTATTTTCTGAAGCAAAGTTGCTCTTCATCTCTCTTTGAAGCGCCCACCATCCTCTTCCTCCGGCTCCAGCGGCCCCTGAAGGTTAATTAATGTCCTTGAGCCTCCGACCTCTCCTTCTTTTTCTTCTTCTTCTTGTCCTCCATGTTGCATGCCGAGACGTTCTGGTTTTAATTAGAGCGGAGATGATTTCAGACTGGTCCAGGCCTGCTGGTTTGCTGGTTTCAGGGCGTCCATGTTGGGAGCAGATGGGAAATGTCACAAGATAAATTTTCTCTGTGACTAATTTACGTTCGTGATCATAAGTTATCAGAAGGAAGTTCAGACGTATTTAAACGTCTGAGGGGAAAACTTTACCTTCCTGGAAATGCTTTTCTTCTTGTTTGGCATCTAAAGAGAAACTGAGCGTTGACAAATTTATTTGGTACTCCTGCTTTGTTTTAGCCGAAGGCGACCTGCAGGTATTAGCAACATTTTTAATTAAAAAAACTGCTAAATAACATGAGCTCAACAACAAAGATATTGTTTTTAACCTGTTGTTCAGGCTTTTCAACCAGAGCTGAACTATATAAAAACAAAAACAATATATATATTGATCAACATCAAAGCAGTTTCAGGTTCCTCCAACTTTGGTTGCCTAGCAACAGGAAGTTCAGTAACTTGCACAGCAGCAGTTTCAAGTTTCACGCCTGAGCCTCGTCACTCTCTTCAAAATAAAAAACAGTGTTGAGCAGTGAAAACTGTATAAAACAGGAAAAGGTTTTATACACTAGTTTCAGATATGTAGAACAAAACTAATCAATAATTATCAGTATTGACTGATTTAATCATTCATTAAACTCCTTTAGAAATGTGGCTGCAGACGCCGACATTAGCGTTAGCAACATGTTTAGCATTGAGATGCTGTGTTAGGCTGGAGCTTCGCTGATGAGACAACCAAGATTACTATAAACTAAAACTAACGAAGTAAAACACTTTTGTCTACTGAAATAAAAAAATCAGTAATTCATGGTGAAAAACCATAACTAACTGGAATGACATCATGCATTTATAAAGCTAATTGTAACATACTGAACTGTAGATATATTTCATTTTCGTGTTTATGAATATATTCATTTCCCTTTTAAACTGATGAGAAGTTTTTTTACCACACAAGCAGTTTACGTCAAATATGGCACTCCATAAACCCTCCTGATGGCTTCGCTATGCTAATCCACAAAAAGCAAATGTTGGAGAAAACTCCAGTCAGTTGGTTGTTAAACAATTAAGTACAGTTTTTGAAAATAGTATTTTCTGTTGAGTATTTATGATCAAATCAATGTTTACATAATCACAACACAATACCTTGACCTTTTTGAATTTTGCACCTAAACATTAACCAAAGGATGAAAAAGCTAATGAAGACTAAACTAAATCCATTTTAGAGGCAGAAATTAAACCCGATGAGAGGCGGCTTCATTTTCTAACTCTGTTTATTGCGACTGTCACGTGTGCGTCAGATTTACAGGAGTACCAGAAACGCAACACTAAGGTTCCCCTTCCGATTGTCTCAAAATGTAGCACATTTAAACTTGATGTAATTAATTAATTGTAACACATTAATAATGGTGAATTTTACAAGTATTTGCTATATGAAATGTTTTTTTTTGAAAGCCAATTAGATGAACTGAAATTAATTTCTACTGTCAGATTTTAGAGCAAAATCAATTATTTTTTTATAAAGGAAAATGCTACTTTATTGAACTAGGGCAGCTGATGATTAAAAGCCTTTGGTGTCCTTCAGTTCTGGATGTTTTATTCACATATTGCATAAAACTATCTAAAATTACCTTTCGTATTGCCTTTTTAAACATCTATTTGCTTTTTAATAACCACATGTGGTTCTGAAGCTGCATGTTGAATAATATTTAGCTGCATAATAACATATTTTATTTGAAAACATTTCAAAACACTCAGACACTGTAAAAACGAGATAAAATTCAAAATAAGAACAATAAGCCATCAAACCAGCAGCAACTGGGATAAATAAAACATGACTGGAAATATGCAGATTTTAAAAAACGAGTTTTAAGGCGTTTTTTAAACAATAATCACATCATTACTTCTTCAGAGAACAAAAAGAAATCTGATGCTGCACTTTTTAAGAATCAGCCTAAAGCCTCTAGTTGTGAAGATCATGACCGACAGTTTCTATCTAAATTATTCAAACCCCACTGGAAATTTATTTTCTGCTGTTTATTCACCTAAATTCCTCTGTAAATGTTTAAAAAAGCCAACATTGGACAGATTTAACCAAATTTCAACACTGAATGTTCCTCCCAAAATCATTACTGCAGTCCTAAAATGTTTGGATCGGGTTGTAAAGAAGCAGCAGGAAGAAGCAGAGTTCACGTTTAACGTGAAAGGAAAAATTACTGCTCCACCTAGTGGCAGGAAGAGGAAGTGGTCAGCGGAAAGAACCTGGAAGTCCTGGAACAATGTTCACCAAGCCTGGAAGATTTCAGGGCGGCCATTATCCGACCGTAACCAGATGCAAAATCTCTGCTGGGATTTGACAGTAAATCCCAGAATATTACAGAAATAGTCTTTTACCAATGAGAAGTGGTAAAAGCTGCTGCGTGGCTGTGAATCCCATTTGCAGCCAGTCAGAAACCCTAAAGTCGACTTTATTACCGCTACAGATACTTTTCATGAAGGGGATGAGTAATTCTCAGACGGCAGCACTTATTAAAAAGTGGCAAAAGCACTTACAGTATTAAATATTGATCTGTTTAAATGATTCTTATTTAGTTTTTTATTTTGCAAACAGCTGCTTATTTGTAAATGTTTCCAATTAATCTAATTTTCTGTTGGGATTTAATGATTTTGGCTTCTAAAGGTTTTGGCGGGAAACCTGGGTTGTGCGTCTACTGATAATTAAACCTCTGCTCTCCTCTTGACTTGGACTGCGGGATAATTGTTTTCTCTACTAATATTAATAGTCTTGGTTAGGCTTGTTGCAATAAATAAATTAATTGCGTGCTTTATTGGTTTTCTACCAAAAACCAGATGATAAAAGTGTTTTGGTCTCAAATAGCAGACACTTCATGATTTAATTTTATTTATTGTTTTTGATTATTTTGGATATTTAAATGTCTTTCAGTTCCAGTGTTAAATGTTTGTTAGAATTTAAAGTTTATTGGTTTTTGAGAATGTGTCCTGGTATCATTATGCCATTGTGGTACTTGGAAATGGTTTCAAAACGACAATATTATCGTTTATTGCTTGGTAAGATTATTAGTTTTTGCAGTGATGAATTTTACTCCCAAGGCAACTACAACATGGATTCTCGGTACTGGATGCTGCTGTTGGTCATTAAGTAAAAAATATAAAGAGAAAAAGTAAGGAGTCGGCGCGCCTGTCAGGACTGTTGGTGCGTTGCTGGTCTGATCTCCAGTTTTTCGTGTTTAAAGCGCGAGTTAACCCCTCTGTGCTTGGCCACATAGCAGCGAGTTAACGGTGGAAAACAGCAGAAAAACAGCTGCTGACTCAGCTGCATGCATCACGAGCTGCTCTGACCGCGCCATAAAACATAATGTGAAATGATTGCGTTTTAAATCTGCCCTGCGAAACCAAGCGATCCACCAGACGCACACATTCTCACTCTGAATTAAAGCTGTTTTTACCCCGTTTAGGTCGGAATGGAGGGTATTAAAACACACACAATGTCTTGTACTCATTGTCGTTTGGGTTTCTCCCAAAATTTCCTCTCAGTTGTGGTTTTTGATCTTTCTCCAGAATCACGGGTGGTTTTCTTCATGAAACGGCATAATTGAGCCTCACAGCAGACTTCTGTCATCAAACAAGTTATGCTGGTTTTGTCAGATGAGGTCATGATAATATAATTAATATTTTATATCCACTCCTGACAAGCTGCTCTGAGTTGCAGTTTTATCTTCTTGGTGAATGAGAAGAGCCCTGAGGAGAATCCAGCTGGGATCGTCGGCGTAAACAGGAAGATCCCGTTCTCTCAGCAGCTTCACCTCAGAGGATCCTTTCAGAATAATTTTATTACATCTCCACAGATGTTCCAGGTGTTCCAGGCGTCTTTATTCTCGGCTGTATTTCTTTTCATTTGTTCAGCTCTGAGTAACGGGGAGAAGCTGAAAATGGAAAACTGAGACCTCGGTTCTCTGAACGATCACCGTCTGAAAGTGAACCTGTTCAGGTATTTCTCTGATTTGTCCTTCAGTCCATGTGGTTCTCATTGGTTTGGATGGCTCTGCTCTGTCAATCCAGCTGGTGTTGATTGTTTTAGTTGGTCCTGTCTGTAAATTCATGGTTTTGGTTGGTTTATTTGGTCGTTCCCACGAACCCAGATGGTTCCTATTGGTTTGATTACAAATGTCCTTTTAGCCAAATAGTTCTGATTGGTTTCCGTGGTCATGTTTACAAATCATAATGCCACCATTTGGTTTATTTGGTCTTATCTATTAATCTTGCTGATTCTGATACTTTAGTTAGTCATATTCCTTATTTCAGCTGGTTCTGATTGGTTTTATTTGGGTCTTTTTGTTACCATAGGTGGTTCTGATTGGTTTCATGGGTTATGTTTAGAAATCAGAATGCTTGCTTTTGTTTTACTTGGTCCTACCTTTTAATCCAACTGGTTCTGATGGGTTTACTTGGTTATTT
>NW_015114204.1:124779-132424 GCF_001443285.1 Poecilia latipinna | reverse complement strand
TTTCTTTAACTCAACTGGTTCTGATGGGTTTACTTGGTTATTTTCTTTAACTCAACTGGTTCTGATGGGTTTACTTGGTTATTTTCTTTAACTCAACTGGTTCTGATGGGTTTACTTGGTTATTTTCATGAACTAAATTGGTTCTGATTGTTTTTGTTGGTCACATATAAGTCGTAGTCCTCCCTTTGGGTTTATTGGTCTTATCTATTAATCCAGCTGGTTCTATTAATCCAGCTGGTTCTGATGGGTTTAGGTCTTGATTCCAGATGGTTCTTATTGTTTACATGTTTCTTTTCATTAACTCGGGTGTTTCTGATTGCTCCTGTTCACCCTCATCATCAGTGTTTGGTTTGTTTACCTGACTCTTGTCATCTGTTCTGTCGGTGCTGCTCTGTTAGCTAAAAGTGGTTTCAAATTTAGAGAAAATTTGCCCCCCTAGCGGATTAACAGAAGTTCGTCCACTGCTGGACTTATTTATCAATCAAGTTTATAATTTGGAAAATTTGCAACCAGAGGGTTGGTTGTGATTGTTGAACTGGTTATTTCCATCAGTCCAGTTGACGCTAACTGGTTATTCTGGTTGGTCTGAGACTGGGCATCTATTATTTTAGTTTATTTAACTGTTTCTGTCCAACTGCGTTAAACCCAACTGGTCTGTTTTTTTCTAATCAGCTTAATTTGTCAATTATGTTGATTACAGTTATGAATCTAACTGCTTCCATTAATATTACTGGAACCAAACAGTTTTTTTTACATCACCTTTAATCATGAACTCTGTAGCTGCTTTAATGTTTGTCCAAATAAAATCCTGGTTTTCTTTTGTAAGTTTTGGTGGTGGTTTCTTCAGCAGAGCACAGTGGGCTCACGTCAGAGCAGAAACTCTTTAATGTTTGCTGTTATTCATTATGAATGACCTGGATTTCTGCTTGGAGACGTCTCATGAATCATTGAAAGCGGACCAATCAGAGCAGGAACCACGCGGGGAAGCTTTTGTTCTACATATCGTCCAGGGCTGGGCTTGACCTTGGTGTACAGCTAGGAAAAGAAACTCGTTTTTAAGAAAAACCTTTATTTATTTGTCCATTTTGTCAGTCTTCATTCAGTTTCCTAGGAGTTTTCTTTGCCGTCAACAATACTGACGTGTGCAGAGAAGGGAGATTTGTCTTTTATTGGAAACAGAAACAACAAAAATGCAATTTTCTTCACTAGGCAGTTTTATCAGTCAGAAATCTTATAAAGACCGTTATTATGTTAGGATTTAAAGCCTTGAATACATCAGAAGGAAGTTTGAGGAGTCAAGTTTGCTTTTGTTCATTTGTTTCTGGATTAATGGTCCTTGAAGCAGTTTTTCAGGAAAAGTTGGTGTCTGTTGTAGTTGAATTTTAGGTTTCAGCTGCTTGAACGGTCAAGCTTGTTGTTCGCGGCTGGACATCAGGCAGATTCTCTCCTCGACCTCCCTGGTGGGTTTGGGCCCAAACGAGGAGCAGAAACTAAACGGTTAACGTTGAGAAATCACTCGACAGAGAAACGTTTGGATCTGACTGGACTCCAGGGCAGAAACTCATCTGACAGTTTATCACATCTAGGCCTTTACTTCTCTGAAAAATCACATTTCTATCCCCCTAGAATGGTTATCATTGTAGTTTTGCACTGCAGTGTTTGAATACATTTTGAAAATAAATTTGCATCAAAGTATGACAAAAAACAAATAAACAGGTGAAATTATTGCATATTTCATGAATAAATTAAGATACTTATATTGGCATGGCAATAAGTTCAAAGGAAATTATGTTAATTATTTAACATCTTTAAAGAAAAATGAATTAATGCTGCTGTTTGTTCAACAAGTTATTATTTACCTTAAGCACCTGTAAGCAACAGGATTCAGAGAAGTTTAAAATAATATGCATCCACTGTAAATGTTGGGTGTACTTACTTTTTCTTATTGAAATTTTTGACATAATGAAACCAAGCCAATCTTACGTACTTTCTTTCTGCCATGACTGTATGGAGCCAAAATGATTAAACATGCAGATTCTGCATGCTGGGCCTTAAGAAGTTGAGTAAACAAATGTGCTGAAAAGTGGAGAGGCATAGAAAAAATAACAAAAATAATGGATTAACACGACACCTGGACAAAGAGACTCACTGCTTTGGGTTTTAGCATGAATCCAGTTTAATCTGTCTTTACTGTCACTCTGTGTATAAAAACCCTATTTAAAATAAACAAACGGCGCTAAGCCTGGCGGAGAGGCTTTACTTGTCTCCCTTCCAGATTGAAAACAGTCATTTTAGAGCTGATAGAAGCTCCAAAATCATTATACTTGCAAAGAGACAAGTAAAGCCTGGCAGGGAGGCAAGTGAAGCCTGGCAGGGAGGCAAGTGAAGCCTGGTGCCCCACCAGACTTATAATACACTGGGAGAAACCCTGATGGTGGTGAGCAAAGTGTTTCTCTGTTGGATTGTTTCTATGGTCCAGCAACAGACGTTTTGAGTGGAGAGGGTCTGTCCTGCATCAGTCTGGAAAAACTGGTCCAGATTTCAGTGTTCCTCTCTACTGGTAGTAATCCAGAGCTGTTTCGGTTCTGGTTGGATCGATCGGCACCAGAACATTGTCTTCAGCCTCTACAGGGATCGTGGAGACATCCGTTTTCCTCATAAATGTGCAGATTGGTAATTTGTGCAAAACCTTCACACGTTTTACTGTAATTACGTTGTGCCGTTAAATCAAACCGCAGCGTTTTTATGGCTTTGTGGTGGTTGCTGAGCGCGTCGGCTGCTGTGTGTGGGCATCTCCTCTTCATCTGGTTCTGTTTAGACGTTAAAATACTTGGTTCGTGCTCAGCAAACGCCAGGTTATTAAATCCTGAGAACTTTTGAACTTTTTCAGGATTTTACGGAAACCAGCCGACGTCACTGCAGGCAGAAGTCGTGTTTTCTGCTCAACATGTTGGGAATAAATGAGTCATGTTTTTCAGAAAACATGCCGCTGCTGCTGACATGTTTGGATCCTTTTTCACCTCGTCATTCGTCTGCAGAACGAAACGGATCCACTTACTGCCCCCCTCCCTGTGGTTCATTAGTGTTTCCCCCAGGAGGCATCTGTGGTTAATTAATCACCAAACCACTTTCCTGCTTTTTTATCGACCTCTTGATGTGTGATGGATGTTTCATTTCCGTTGTCGTCTCTGCGCTCCGAGCGCTCTGGATGAATGAAAAAAGCAGTTTGGGGTTTTTTGATTTTTTTATTTTCTTCTCCTGAAAGCGGGCCGGTCCTGGTGTTTTTACGAGCCTGGTGGGGAAAACACCCAGATTTGGTCCGAATTTAAATTTGACCTACTTTCTTCGTCATCAGAAAGTGTGAAACGTTTTTCCCTTTCAGTCTGAGGAGGACGAAGACTGAATGGAGGAGGGAGGCGACAGGAAACTCCGTGAACGGACGTTTCCCCAGACGGAGGGAGAGAACCGGCAGATTTACTCCAGGATGAAGCTTTGGGAGCTTCATTTTGTCTCGGCGGCGCAGCCCTGGCCGGCTCTCCGTCCCCGCCCCAAACTGTCAGCCGCCTCCTTGTCCTTGCTGTCTCCTCATTCAGAAACCTGACACAAACTAAATCTGGCTTTTCTCCTCCGGTTCCCCTTCCACCTGAGCTGCAGCTCCTGGCGGCGGCGGCGGCGGTGGCGGCGCTGCAGCTTCAGAGTTAATGGGATTATGCAGATGGCAGCGCTCTTAAAGCGCCCATTTGAAGTGTTTAATGGAGATTATGGAAATGGTTGAGCAGCTCAGACCTTCTCCCGCTCAAAGAAAAGACGACACAATGACAAGAAAGGAGCGGAGCTGCAGCTGCTCAGAGGGTCATCGGGGTGAAGGGTCGGCCGCTGATTGGCAGCTCCATGCCCGGCTCTACAGTACTTCAGCAGGGCGCTTGCTGCAGACGATACAAAAATAACAGACACAAAATACTGTACAAAACTAACACAACCTTAAGATTTCATTAAGCAGACAGACTTTCTTCTCATTTATTCAGGACGTGAGTTTAAGCTTGGAAATCAACCATTTTCTAAACATAAAACCGTTTTAAACGTTAATTTCACTGCATATCAGCATGAAAAATAATTACTGCTTTTACTTTTATCATCAATGTTATTGTTGCTACTTAATCAAGTTGTCAATTATAACTTAGGAATATTGATGTGCTTCTAAATCAATGTTGTATATTGATTTATTGATAATTTCTCATTGTGGCATGGTGGTATGAATGCATTGTACCAGTTATAGATAAGGATATAGAAAATACTAATTAAGTAAGAATGTTGTGACCAAGTTGACATGAAAAGTAATTTATTAGATGATGCTGCAGATGTAAGAGGGCTTGGTGTAAAAATCCTTCTTCCCTCTTAGAGCGTTTTAATAAAATTCTTTTTGTTTTGAATTTGTTTTCACTGTATATTTTTTATCAGTAAAGTTAAACTCAAACTCAGGTCTGTTTCATGAACAGAAACGTGAAGAATTAGCAGAAGTCCAAAGAAAAGTTTAGTAACCAAATGAGATCAACTCTAAAGTGAAGCATGGACAGATCAGTGGATTCATTTTTAAGCCATCATCTTTAAACCCAAAGCAGAACAGCTTCATTGTTGGAGCGATCAGGCCTGAAATCTGAACCTTCAAAGACACATAAAGACAGTTACAAAACCAGCCTTCTCTCACCTGAAGAACGTAATTGGAGGACTAATGTCCCAGAAAGAGCTACAAATGAATCTGTGTGTTTCTTTGTTACTGCAGCAGCGTCTTCACAGTCTGCCTAAAAGCAATCAGCTTCTATAAAACACAAATCTGGAACAAACTCCCAGAAAACAGTCAAAACGCTGAGTTCCTTTAAATCAACGTTAAACACCCTCCGGTTTAGAGTTGCTTTTAATAAGTGGAACATTGACCAACATATTTGATGTGTATTGATGATTTTAACGATGGCCTGTGACTAAATGTGATGCCTGTTACTGGTTTTCACAATCGTTGACTATGTGATGCATTTGATGTTAAACCTGATTGATTTGATCTTAATAATACTAGAAATGCAGCAGTAATTGGTACCTTTTTGTTTTAAGTTCTACATGTTGGGGTCTAAGTATTATACAGATTAACACTCTTTGATCTTTAAGAGATGTAAAACTCATTGAACATGTTCACCTAAATGCTACAATTCTCCTATTAGCCTTAAAGTTGTTTGTGATGTGTAGAAACTCATTCTTTAACATTTTTTATGTCTTTAATGTATTTTTTGCCTATGAAAGTTTCCATTTTTTTAAATTCTGCACCTAAAAGTATGACAAAACTAAAACTACTATTACAACTAATAACTAACAAATATTTAAGTAGTAGCTAATAAAAACTATCAAACACACTGTAAAAACTAATTAAAATTAACTGAATTAGACAAACAAAAAGTCACAATAAAATAAAACTATAGTGATTGTTTTTCTGCCCATGTTTGGTTGTATTTTTGTAAAAACCATTAACAGTAACCAAGGATCTATCTACAAAGCCAATATATCTCTATACATGCAGGATCAATGTGATCCATTACGCCTCAACAGCATCGACCAGGAAAAAATAAAAAAATGCTCTAAAGTCAGAACTTTCTGCTGAAAGTATATTATTTTAGCAGAGACGTTTGGATTTAGTGTCACTTTATCATTAAAATGTTTATGCCAATAAATGGTCCAACATTACGTTTGCTAACTGCACAGTCCAGGGTCATAAACTGGGGAAACGTCAGCTGGTCTTTGTTTCGGTTTGTAAAATCCAGGGCCGTGCAGAGACCACTAAAGGGCCAGGTGCTCAAAAAAAATAAAAGGGCCCATCTAACCGGACAGAATATTAACAAACAGCTTTCAGAGTTTAATAAACAATGATAAATTACAAAATTGTGAGATATACAATCAAAGCTAAGGAAAATCTCTATATAGAGCATACAACTATGCATATGTAAGATATTTTATTAGTAATTTCTTTCTGCAGGTCTATTTTGTTATAGGAAAGTATTGCAATATTCAAACCCGCAATTTAGCAAGATATGTAAATCAGAGCTGGAGGTTTAGCTCTGATTTACATATTTTGTCTTTACAGAATTACACTATTAAAAATATAAACAAGGGCACAATGCAACCTTTTAGTGACTGTAATCTATAAAACAGAGCTGCCTGTTTGCTGCAGTGGNCAGGAAGTAACCTGTTTTTTCTACTGTATGTCTTACTTTTACTCTCTAATTCATATGGGTTTCATCCTTTGCAGACTGACATAAAATGACATGAAGATGAACTCTGTCAATGCCTACTGACCCGTGGGGGCGTGGCAAAATGGCTGTCCCTCGCCATATGCATATTCACACACACATCATCCGATCTACACCAGACTTTTTATGAGTGACACTTGTGAACCTCTAAGGAGCCCAATAGAGTTTAATTGCAATTTGACTCCACTGCGCCCCCTAGGTTAATCAAACAGCTGTATCTCCTTGCCACATGGCCCAATCTGCTCCAGATTTTGGGTGCATCGCCAGGGAACGCTGCCGAAGGCATCAAAGCGGATCGCATGGAGGACGGCGCGCGAGCGTCGGCGGTGGCTGGCGGGAGGCGGTGCTGGAACCCCCGCGGTGGCTATAGGCCTGAGCGGCGCTTGGCTGCGAGGGCCGCTTGAGGCTCCGCGGAGCTTTAATTGTCTTTTATAATTTCTATGTATTGTTTAGACCTTTCCTTTTGAGTGTATTCTAATAACAACCAAAATAAAAATAAAGTTATAAAAAAAATAAAAATATAAACAAGGGCACAATGCAACCTTTTAGTGGACTAATCTATAAAAAAGAGCTGCCTGGTTGCTGCAGTGGAGATGAAGATGGTCCATTCAGGAAAGCAGAGCTGCATCAAACTTGGAACTGCAGAAAAAAAAAAAAACAAAAGCAAAAATTTAATTGTTAATGCATGTCACCATGAGAAAAGCCTGCTGAGTTTTACTTAAAAAAATTTTTTTAATTTAAATCACACATTTTTGACTCATGAAGTTAACTTTCTTTTTTGCAAAACAAACTTATTTGCGCATGTCATTAATCTTTTCTTGCTATTCTAAGTTTTTGTTTGTGACTCAGTTTTGCTTGTGATTCTCACATGACGTCATGGGCAGGACCCAAAATCACAACAAAAGATTTCTGATGTGTGCAAATAAAAGTTTATGTTTGGCAAATAACTTCTTAAGTTCACAAGACAAAAATTAGTTATTTAATTTTAAAAAAGTTTTTTAAACAAAACGTTTTGTTTTTAAAAAAAGAAATCATTACAATTCCAAAAGTTTTGATTACAATTTTATTTTACTTAACTGAGGTCAGTTTATTTTTTCCCATTGAATAATTGGGGAAACAAATTTAACTTCATACTCTGCGAACCAGACCCTAAACTTAAAGTCTGGATTGAGTTTTTTCCCCTACATTAATGACATACATTATATCTATCATGGTAATTCAGGGTGAGTTATTTTTAAGTCTAAATGAATATCCTTGTTGGACTATTATTTAAGTGCTATTCTCTTTCAAGACATGTTTACCTAAAGCTAGAATAAATGCAATGTACATTATGCAGCAAAGGAAATTAGAAGATC
>NW_015114204.1:115633-121540 GCF_001443285.1 Poecilia latipinna | reverse complement strand
AGTACATGTTATGTGTCAGAAGAGGGCTTAGGAAATAATAATACCAAAAGAAAAAAAAATTGGCCAAAAGGGCACTTAGGGGCAAGGAGCAAGAGGGGCAGGTGCTCAAGTCCCCCAGGCTCCCCCCCTCTGCACGTGCCTGGTAAAATCCGTGTTTATTTGCATAATCATGTTTATTAATGAACCAAACTCCCTGGTTTCCTAACATCAGACTCTGTTCTTTCAGCTCCTAATCAGTCAGAAACAGGACCGAAGCGTAAAGCTGGAATCCTCTTTAGACCATTTAAGGTTCAAATATTCCTGCTCTTTGGAAGCAAATTATTTTTTAAAAAAAATAAATTTGTTTTCCATTGAATTCTAAATGAACCAAATGATGCCAGAAATTACACACAAAGTGGCAAATTTAATTCAAACGTGTTTGTTTTTAGGAATTCCCAATCAGCCAGTACCTTAATATTGGGAAAACATTAAAATCGCAAAATTATTAAAACTAAAAGGTTTTTTTCTCAATGTTCATTATAAATTAAAACTTTTACTAATTTAGATTAGTTAGGAATGTCTATGTGAATATTATTTGGGTTCGATTCTGTTTTCACACATCCCCAAGCGAACCAGACTTTTTAGACAGACGGACCGGAGTTGGATTAGAGCGGACGGAACAGGGCTGGTGGGAACGGATCCACAAATTGACCTTGATTAAACAGTTTAGGTTTCCTTCCAGCTTCTCCCAAGACTTTTCTTGAATTTTGGTCTGTTGCTTCAGACAGAACAGGTGCATTTGGGTCAGGTTTGGGTCATCTTACTCACACTCCAAACACTTTAATTTAGTTTCATCAGACAACAGGACAAGACAACAAATAGTTTTTCTTTGTCCCTGTTTAGATTTTCAAACTGGAAGCTGGGATTTTTGTTGCTTTTGGAGTAATGGCTTCTTCCTCTCTGAGCGGCTTTTCAGCCTATGTTGCTACAGGGTCGCTAATGCTACGTGACAGGGTCGCTAATGCTACGAGACACGCTATTGGGTGGAGTTTATAAAGCAGCCAATCAGTTTTCCTTGGTGCTGATTGGCTGAACCTCCAGCAGCAGAAATAAAGACGACAGTAGATGTTAGCTTCTGCTGTTGAGCTACGATGGTTTCTAATTTGTGTCTTAATGCATAATGAGGTAAATTTGGTGTTTGAATTGTTAAAATAGACAGAAATGATTTTAGAAGTTTTCACAAATTTGAGCTCTTGTGATTTTGGTCTTGAACTCCAGCAAATACTGGATGTCCACTGCACATAAATCTTAATTTATATAAACTTCTGACTTAACTGAAAGTAAGAAATTAATATCACTCAGGTTTGGCTGCAACTAGTGATTAATTTAGTAATCGATTATTCAGATTTAAGAACTGGCACATTCTGCAGATTTTTTAGCCTTTTTATATAATATTAGAAATAAATAATTCAAATCATTTTTTAAAATAAGAAAATAGACATTTTTTGCAATAGAAGCATTCCTGTAGTAAATCTGAACCAAGTGAAGCTAAAACAGCCATTTCAAGAGTTTTGGCTAAAACATATTTACAGACAAATGTTTTTATCTCAAAAGCAAAATATTGATATATTTTTTGTACAGTTTTGACTTAATTCTCTAAATATGCTTTAGTTTAGCAAATAATTTCTTTTGAGTCGGTATCCTGCAGTTAACGATTGATTGTTACATTTTTCCAGTAATTGATTAATCTGATTAATCATTTCAGCACTACACTCAGTATAAGTCCGATTTAATGACGATGTGTCTTTTTTTCTGTTCAGTTGTTTTTATAACTTGGAAATTAAATATGTTTTCATTTCCTGACCTGTTCTCAGTTTCCTCCTTCGATTATCCTCATTCTCTCTTTCCTTTGTTTTGTTTTTATCCTGACTGGAGTCATTTTTCCGGAGCAGAACCAGCTGAGCAGCTCACATGTGGTGAACTCATGTTATTGGCTCAAACCTTTTTCCCGTCTGTAAGTTTAAACTCGTGAGCGATGTGCTCCCTCCTGGCCTCATTCATAAAAAATGCGGTTTGTTAATAATAAAACGTAATATTTCCTGCTGGTGGAACAGCCGGGGTAAACAACGGGAGCGCCCTCGGTGTGTTTCATGCTCTGATTGCTGCAGCGTCTTAACGAGGTTTACATTGACGGAGGCTGAGCTGGCAGAGCAGTGGCAGGTCGCAGCGGCGCGTACGTTCACTCCCAATCACAACAATCACAAATCTGTGGCTCCGGACGGGAGAAACCTCTGGATCTGCCCTGCAGGCTCCGAGCTGGACTCCGTCTGACTGATGGACTGTCTTCTGAGGCTTTCTGAATGTCGCTAAAGGACTGAAAGTTATACTTTTGAATGATTTATGTCCAGTTTTCACCACCTTGTTTTCTGCTGATCATTTCTCCAAATCTTCCAACAGTTTGGCTGCTTCCAGCTTGGCTTCATCTGTGAAAAATCTTTCTGAGGAAACGAGTTAATGTTCCCTCTAAAAGCCCAAATCAGAGTCGAGTTACAAACACTGGCATGAAAACATTTTTGTAAAAGGGTTTTATTTAGTTGCTGAACATTGTGACTTCCTTAAAAAAATAAAAAATAACCCCCCTGCCTGAAGATATTTATGTAAGTGATGGAAGATTATTTTCAGATTAAGTTAAAGGAGATGTATTGCACAAAACTCACATTTTACTTGTTTTCTACTTGTTTTCTCACTTCCATTTGGGTCTCAACTGCTTCTAATAACAACCTAAGTGTTAAAAAAAAAACACTCGGCCACTTTTTGGCAATAAGTCCATGTTTTTTGGTGTCTGGAAAATGAGCCATTTCTATTAAGTCACATTCCTGGACCGTTACCTAGCAACCCCAGCAGAGTTCTGCCGTTTCCTAGCAACCCAAGTTGAATTTGGAGCATTTGGTCAGCTGATTTTTGCACTGTATGTGCTGTACAACGGCTGCTGGGAAAAAAACAAAAAACAAAAAAAAACACGAGTTTGTTGTTGACTTACCATCCAGAAACCACCTGCTGGACTCCGTCTGACTGATGGACTGTCTCCTGAGGCTTTCTGAATGTCACTAAAGCACTCAGTTATACTTCTGAATGATTTATGTCCAGTTTTCACCACCTTGGTTTCTGCTGATCATTTCTCCAATCTTGGAGAAATGATCATGTTGGTTGTGCAGGAGGCTCCATTTCTGCTTTTCAAAGATGTATGGTTGTATATATCTTTGAATTGGGGGTTGTGGCCAGCAGCAGCTTATCAGGATTATTTGAGCTCATTCTGAAAGGAGAACTGAGTAGACTGAAATCTGACTAAGAGTGATTTTCTACAGAAAATGTAATGAATATGTTTTGTATAGGCCATAGACTGATCCTAACCTGTTCAAGGAAACATAAAAGCTGAGTGTAATTTTGGAAAACTGAGAGAAGCATCAGTAATGTCTTGCATGCAGATCATGAAAATTTTGAAGAATCATCCACTTTCCAAGTTTGAAACTGAAAATAAAGATTTGAAACAAAAAAATTAAAACTACTTTTCAAATTCAAGGTTTTTTTCAGTTTCAGATTTTTTTTCTTTCGAACAAACATTATGGCCCCAATTTAGCTCCATAGATCATCCTTAGAATTTCATGTCTTGTGCTTTTTGTTTTTCCTATAATTTGTATCCTTCCTTCATGGAAACATGAAGTGCAAACGTATTTGGGACGTGTCTACTTCCTGGACCGACCGGCGGCTCAGGGCTTCCTGCAGGACGCTGTCAGGTGACATCCTCTCTGGGAGATGAGGACCGGGGAGAGCCCTGAGGCATGCTGGGAGCTGTAGTTCCTGCCTGTGGAGTAATGACCTGTTGTGGATTTTCTTTCCCTCCCACTTTTGGTGGAACTGTCATGGAAAATGTGACAGACTTTCCCCAAAATCTTTTTTTTTTTTTTTACCTGGAAAGTTAAAGTGAAGCTCGGAAGTTTTGGGGTTTATTTTGGATGTCCTGTGATTGGTGCATGTGGCACTCATGACGAATAGCTTCACAGCTGGACTGTTTTTGGAAAAGCAAAGCTGCGAGCCGTCTCTTTGGGAATGCAGCTGACATTTTGACATGTCGTCGCAGGAAATGCAGAGGAAATTCAAAGAAAGCTGTCGCTGTTCATTATCACTAATTTATTACAAAGTTTAACTCAACAGGAAGAACTGACTTTAAATCAGTTTAGTACAAACTGGCAAAATCAAACTGTTGGCAGGCCACAAAATTCATTCAATTAAAAATTTAATGAATAAAAATATATTTTTTTATTTGTGTAAAAATGAATTTTTATAAAATTAAATTTGTGTATTAAATATCTAGGATGTTAAAAGGGTTTCAACTGTTGCTTTAGAAAAAAAGCAATTTCAAAATTAAACTAAAAATGTAAAAATGAACTCAGTGTTTGTTTTTACCTGCTGAACAATAAGCAAACTTTTTATGAAATCTGTATATAATTAAAGATCCAGAACATAAAAAGGGCTTCAGACTTTTGTCTTGGAAGAAAAACAATTTCAGCATTTACAAATGTGAAAATTAACAAATTAGTTTACCTGCTGAACAATAAATAAAATTATTAAATCTGCATATCATTATCCAAAGGGTAAGAAAAGACTGTTGCCTTAATAAATTAAAAACAAATTAAAAAATCATTAATTAAAAAATTTTAAAGTTTTTTTTTGTCTTGCTTGCTCAACAATAAAGACATTTTTTAATTAAATCTGTATTTCATTAGATATCTAAAACATAAAAAGTGCTTTGGACTGTTGCCCCATTAAAAGAAAAGCATTTTCTAAATTTTTCTACACTACTTTGGAGTTTTTTTTCTTTTACTTGTTCAACAATTGTTTTTTGAAATCTGTTTATCATTAAGATCGAAAACATAAAAATGGTTTTGCACTGTTGCCTTAATGATAATTTCCAGTTTTTTGAGTCATCAGTTTTATTCTGTTTTGTTGGCCCAATTTTTTTTACCATAGATTTGTGATCTGGGGCCAAACAATATCATCTGAAGGGCCAGAAATGGCCCGCGGGCCACACTTTGAACATCCATCATGCTGAAACATCAAACTCTGTTCAGTTTGACCCGCTGGCAGCCAGGCGACCCAGAATGCATCAGTAGGACGTCTGGTTTTGTGTCAATGTGAAATTCATGGCGACCCCGTTGATCCGCGATGAAGATCCATCTCCACCGGCCGACCTTTGCTCCTCTTCCTCTCGTCAATCACAGCTTATTTTTCTGAGGAATCTGTGCGAGACTGCAGGATTCTGATGATCTGCAGTTACTCTCTGCTTGTGTTTTTTTTTATATCTCCATCAATGCATGTTTTATCATTTTCCATGAATAGGAATGGAGCTCCTGTGATCCACATCAATATCAAACAGTTTTCTGTTTGCATCCCAGCCTTCCTCCTGCTCCTCCTCCTCCTCGGTTTTTTCCTCGGAGCTGATCGCTGCAGCAGCAGGCAGCTTTCTGAGAGAACCTTGACCTTCACTGTTGTAGAAAAGCTGCAGATTTCAGAAACCTGACTGGATCTTAAACTCAAGTTTAGCATTGGCTAAAATTAGTGACCACAATAAGCATAGTAATCTTATTTTCATCTGACTTTATATCAGGCAAACATGTTCTGCTGTTTTTAAATGTCTATTAAAAAATGCTTGTTTGGACGCAACTCCGCTAAGATGCTAACGTGATAATAGCGGAGCACTTAGCTTCCACCAAAGTCATTTTTCCAGATGAATTTACTTTGGTGTTTTGTAAACTTTCAGTTTGTGTGGAACTTTAGCATTAGCTTCTGTTAAACACTATGTTACCATAGTGGTTTAGCATTAGCTTCTGCTAAATACTATGTTACCATAGTGGTTTAGCATTAGCTTCT
>NW_015114204.1:102593-108269 GCF_001443285.1 Poecilia latipinna | reverse complement strand
CAACAAATAAATTGAGTTCCACAAAACAAAGAGTTTGTCCTGGGAAATGTTTAGTGAGTTCTGGAACGTTCTGGAAAGCAGGAACATCGGCTCATTAAAAGTGTTTAACGATTGAACAAACTGAACTAAAATGATCTGAAGTAATCCGTAGCGGACAGCCTGAGTGCTCATGTTGACCATTTGTTTCGATATGTGTGATGTGAGGACAGGGAGGGAATGTGGCTCCAGGAGGTGAAGATCGCTTTATAACACATTTTCAGGTCTGCAACTTTATTTCTTTTTGATCAGGATCTTTAAAGAACGTAAAAATACCAAGAAGTTGATGTGTTGCTGCTGCTGCTGTCCGTCCAGCTCATTGTGATTACAGTGCTGTCTCGTTTAAACACAGAAAACCTTTCAGTCACTGCCATCAGGGAGTAGTGGGGACTCCGTGTGAATGCCTGACAGAAAACGACATGAAAGCCGGATTATTGAACAGAGTTTTTGAATTTTTAAGGCTGTGATCTGGAGCTCTGATCAGCTGATTGACATTTCTTTTGGTCCAGTTTGCATTTGAAGCTACCTGGTTATGATCCACCAGCACAAAACGGGAATATTTCTCTAAGATTATTATCAAGAGTTCATCAATCTGATCATCTGTTCACAAAATACCGAAAAGAAAACAGTTTTATTCTTCTTTTAGATCTAATCTTCATTGTAGCAGGTTGATTCTTATTTTAAGCAAAATGTTTGAATTAAACTATTTCACAGGATGAAAAAGTATCATGATATTAGCATTTCATGTCGGTTGATATTGATAATTATTGGTCAGTTTTTTGTGTTAAATATCTGAAGTATTGGCAAATCGTTGGCGTGACGTTTCCTGTTTTATCCACAGTTTTTACTCCATTTTATTGTTAAACAGGACGGTGACTAAACCTTAAACTGCTGCTGCGCCGGTTACCCAGCAGGTTGTTGCTAGGCAACCAGAGAGCGAGGGAGCGAGCCGAGACTGGATCAGAGTTCAGTAAATAGTCTATATACTGAATATTTTATTACATGCGTTCGATTGATATTGATCACTCGTCTTAGTTATTGATTTATTGTCCCGCCTGATGTTTCATTATGATAAATATGAGGAAACATTTTGCTTTATCAAACTCATTTTATGATTTTAGTTTAGTATTTTAAAGCAGAAATACTGAAAGCAACTCTGGGCTCTATTGTTTCTCTTAGTTTATGGTTAATTTCCATAAATCTTTATATTTATCCAGGGTTTATTGCGTTATTTTCTGTGCTGTAACCCAGTTTTGCGTCTCTGAATGCCTCTGCTGATCAGAACCTGCAGCAGACTGTCTCATCCTCACCTCAGGAGAACGTGGGCGGAGTCATGCTGTCATGTCAAAGAAAATCACTTCAGTCTTCAATGAATACATAAACAGGCTCCCCGTCACTCCGCGCTCCAGTGACGGCGAGCCTTTCTGAAGGAAGCGGCGCCTGCAGAGCCCATTTGTAGCGCCGGCCGCCGCACGCAGCGAGCGTCCGCTCCGCCTCGGACGCTGGTGGCGGTTCGCATCCAGGCTAGAGACGCTTGCAGATCAGGATCGTGAGAATCTGAAGAGGAAAAACTCAGCTGAGGAAATAATGCTTCTATAAACCACAAGAATCCACCAACAAAAGAAGAAGTGACCCGAACTTCTTCCTGCAAAAGTGATCAGTGATCATTTGCAGTTACATTTACTCAATTACTTTTACTTGAGTAACTTTTTTGAAAAAATGTACTTTTAGGAGTATCTTTTGTTGTACCGTACTTTTTACTTGAGTAATTTTACTATGAAGTATTTCTACTCTTGAATAAAATTCTGGATTTTTTTCCCACTGAATGAAAAACAAACATGTTTTAACCAGAAATTCACCAAAAACAGAGACACCTGATGTTTCTGTTAAAGTTTAAGTTTTTTATTGAAAGAAACTGATTTGGAAACATTTTTTCCCTAGTTTAGTTTTTTCTTTTTCTTTTTGCTATTTTTATTAAATGTCAGTTTGGTCCATCCGATGATGTAATTTTTAAATATTAAATGATGGATAATTTGATCAGTTGCTCAGTACTTGAGTCGACTTTTTACCAAATACTTTTGTTCTCTTATTGAGTAATTTATCGAACGGCTACTTTTTGCTTTTACTTGAGTAAACCTGTGTTGAAGTAGTGCTACTCTTGAGTTAAATTTTGGGCCATCTAACGTGACTTTGGGGTTAAATAAAAATGACCTTCATAAAGGGGCTAGTTGAGACCAATGATGACTTTTGACATCCGGGTTTTGGTAGAAAGAGAGAGGGGAAAAGGAAAACTGTAAATTACTGAGTGTTTTAATTTATTATGCGATGATTTGATTTATTGATAAAACCTGGTGGACTTTTTGCCACCAGGTTAAGGTTCTTGTTGTCAGTTTTTGGATTAATCATCTTGATCGACATCATCGCCTTAATGGACTTCTTGCATTTGGAGCCTCTTGGCAGCACAAAACAAAATTAATGAGACATGAAAAAATGGAATAAAACAAGAAAATATTTTACATATTTAAATTCATTGATAATTATTGATATTAACTGATAGGTTTCTCATATTTCGTTCAGCCCTGGGTTGACTGTGAAATCATACTTTTGCTTTCCAGCGTGTGGATTTGTTTTAGATGAATTGGTTTCTGCGTTCAGGGTTTCAGGTGAATCTGCCCAAACAAATCATGGCGGACATGTTGATGGCTGAAAGGTCGTCCCGAGGTGAAACATGGCCGTCGTTCTCTGCCCTCTGGGAGCGCCTGTCCTCCCATCAGGTCATCTTAATTAGCCCCGTATTAATCACCTCCTCTCCTGTGTGGCTGTGTGATCCCAGCAGGCGGTGACCAGCGGGGCACAGCGATCCGTGTTTGCTCAGAAAACACACACAGTTAATTAATTACAGCGACCCGCGTCGGGACAAACCTTTCTGTGTCGGTTAAAGCAGCTGGACTCCCGCTGCAGAGGCTCAATCACAAACAGAAGCAGCTTTTAATGGGAATAAGTCCTGAAAAAAAGGATTTGTTTTTTATTTGGGTTCTGTCCTCGTCCGTTCGTCGTCCTGATTAATTCGCTCCCATGCCGCCCCCTCCCCGTGCTCTGATTGGCTGCTGGGAGGGCCCGCTGCGGTAAGACGGCACATTTATACGGGCCGGTTTCCGACAAACAGGCCGCAGCGGGTCGCTGATGAACTGGTGGACGTCGGCGAGCCTGACGCGTTACCCAGAATGCAGCTGTTACCCGGCTGGGAAGGTTGGACCTGAAAGTTCAGAAGTGGATGATTCTTTGAGATTTTTACGATCTGCATGTGAGAGATAAATGCCGCTTCGCTCCGTTTTCCAGAATTACACTCAGCTTTTCTTAAAGCTTTAAAGGCGACACATTGGGCTTTCAAGACCTGGGATGGATCTAATTAGGATAATTAGAGACATTTGAGCTCAGAAAAATAAAAAGTTACTCACCTAAAATCTGTCAAATAAATGCAGCCTCTGTATTATTTAATTTATACTTTATTTTGTTGAATTGGTCAGAGTGTAGAAACTCTTCAAAACGGGAAATCCAAGAGAACATTGAAGTGCAGCAGCTGTGTTGATCTTTGAGTCCGTTCTCGTCCCACTAAATGGACCCGCTCTAATGTTTCAGTGTGAATTTAACTTAACCGTTAGAGGCTCAGTCAGAGCGCAGGGTGAGGTATTAACTCTTATTTTTTAATTTAATAGCCAACGCTCGCTGCGTCCCGTTGTGCTGATCCGGGTCGGACCAGGAGCTCCTGTAATCCCTGCGGTACTCTGGTCTCTGTTCCTCCCATTTCATGCCTCAGATTTCTTCTTCTTCTGTTCCTGAATTCTCTGTTTGTGTTGGAGTCTGAGCTCCAGAGGTCAGAGGTCATCTCTGCTTTGAATCTTACTGCAGACGATCAGAACCAGAAGATTTGACGGCTCAAGAGTCCCTGACACAGAAAACGCTGAGAATTCAGCAGAAAAACTTCAAACATTTTGATTTATTTGGCGTCACATGTCCGGTAATGAACGCATGAGAACCCACGCCGGGCCGAAGCCGGACCACCGCGCAGCTACAGGAAGCAGTGCATTATGGGTTAAACAGGCTCTGGATTTACAGCTGAAGGATGAGTTTTTACCTCGGGAGGAAACCTTTGACCCCCCGCCCCGAACAGGATGCGATCCGTCTCATCTGATGAGTTACGGTCGGGCTGGGAGGCTCGGAGGATCAGCTGCTGTCAAGGTGAACCAACGGCAGAAACGAGGAGAAGCCAATGAAGCAAAACCCAAAGAAGAAGAAAATGGGTTACAATACGGAGTGTTTTACAGGAAAAACTTAATTTTATTTATACAGCACCAATTCACAGCACATGTCATCCCAGGCCTCTTTACAACATTTACTTCTCCATTTAATATCCAATTAAGCAGGTTCAAGCTATTTCATAATTTGGTTTCAGTCCAGTAGAATCTGTCCGAATGGGATCAAAACTCCATCATCTGCTCCGTCTCCAGCTGCTGTGGTTCTTTCTCTCTGTTCTGAGTCAAACCAACCTGTTCCCCTCCTGGCCTGTGGGGGCGCTGCACCAAGAACCACTGAAGGAAACGACACAAAAACCTCTGAAGACACTGAGAGCAACTTCCTTCTTCACCAGATGGAAACAAGATGGAGGCGTCAGATTTTAGCGGTTGTTTTAGGTTAAAAAAAAAAAAAAAAGACAAGTCATTTCTCCTGCTAATGCTAGCCTAGCATGTTTGTTTTGGTTGTATTTACCCAGAATGCTTTGTGCTGTAGTTCACTTACTGCTTTTGGTGTTCACATTGGCATTAAACCGAACCGGAGTTCACTTCAACCGAACCCAGGTCGAGGTTTGGAAGTGGACCAGAGTTCACGCCTCCCCAAACGAACCGGAACTGAAGTGGACTAAATATGGCTGGTGTGAACGCTGGCTTAAAATAATTCATGCCATTCCAAGTCCAGACATATCGATTGATTAAGATCCAACTACACCGACAGTTAAATGCTGAATGATTTTCATTAATGCTGCTTCTTCTTCTCTGCTTGCTTTTCCGGTGCGTCTGCTGCCTCCTGTCGGCCTGCTGCTCATCTACAGGTATGTGATTAATGTCTCCTCCATGTTTCCTTCTTGTTTCCTCCTTGTTTCCTTTGTATCCTTAATGTTTCCACCTTGTTTCCTTTATGTTTCCTCCATGTTTCCTCCATGTTTCCTCCTTGTTTCCTTTATGTTTCCTCCATGTTTCCTCCTTGTTTCCTTTCTGTTTCCTCCATGTTTCCACCTTGTTTCCTCCATGTTTCCTCCATGTTTCCACCTTGCTTCCTCCATGTTTCCACCTTGTTTCCTCCATGTTTCCACCTTGTTTCCACCATGTTTCTTCCATGTTTCCTCCTTGTTTCCTTTATGTTTCCTCCATGTTTCCTCCTTGTTTCCTTTCTGTTTCCTCCATGTTTCCACCTTGTTTCCTCCATGTTTCCTCCATGTTTCCACCTTGTTTCCACCTTGTTTCCTCCATGTTTCCACCTTGTTTCCTCCATGTTTCTTCCATGTTTCCTCCTTGTTTCCTTTATGTTTCCTCCATGTTTCCACCTTGTTTCCTCCATGTTTCCTCCATGTTTCCACCTTGTTTC
>NW_015114204.1:82876-98780 GCF_001443285.1 Poecilia latipinna | reverse complement strand
TTCCTTTATGTTTCCTCCATGTTTCCACCTTGTTTCCTCCATGTTTCCACCTTGTTTCCTCCATGTTTCCACCTTGTTTCCTCCATGTTTCCACCTTGTTTCCACCTTGTTTCCACCATGTTCTTGTCTGCAGAAATGAAACTGTTCAGCTGCGTCTTCTGTCTCTGGTTTCATATCTGCTGAACTTGAAGTGGAAAAAAGTAACAAAAGCAACCACTAAGCTAAGCGTGAAGTTGTGATATCATGTTTAACTGCAGAGGATTTTACTGTGAGGTTCGACAGAAGCTTTCATTTAGCCTGTCATCATCTGAGAACCTGAACCTGCAAACTGCTTTTACTCCAAAGACTCGATTTCAGACTGAAACTGAAGCATTTTCTGGCTCAAACTCTAAAACTTCACAGTTTTTGCCAGGACTTTCCTTTTTCTTTACAAGGTTTCTCTCTTTACTGATTTACTGAACTTAGTATTTACTTGACTTGACAAAATCTTACCAAGTATTTTGATCTTGTTTCTAGTTAATGTTTTAGTACTTTTGAAATTTTTAGATTAATTTCAGTATCATGAACTAATATTTAAAATGAAAAATATACACCATTTCTAAGTCCTTTGGTTTTATGCAGGGCTGCAGCTAGCCATTATTTTAGTTAGCAATTATTCTGATGATTAATTGGTTATTTAAGCTGATTAATCAGATAAAAATTTTAGCACATTTTCAGACTTTCATTAACTACTTGTCTATTTTATACATTATTAGAAATATATAATACAAATAAACAAATAATTTAACCAATATGCATGAGAGCATTCAAAATTATCTTGTCTACCTGTTTATATAATTTAAATTTGTTAGAAAAACACATATTCCACTCTGCCAAACGGAAACGCAACAACAGAAACTCGTATGCATGAAGGAGTGAAAGTAGCCGCCAACTGCTGCTGATCAGATGCATTAATTAGCTGATCAACGACTTTAGAGAAACATTTTGCTCTGCCTATCAATCTGGGCCAAGCTGAAGCGTCCAAACAGTTTGAAATCATTCTGCAGAGAGAAAAACACTTCAGACAGCTGCTAATCTTCCAGGAGTGGATCCCCCGGCAAACTCAGCCAAAGGTCAGGGCCAGAACACCCACCAGCTCCCGCTCAGCGTCTGCAGGGTTCAGATGGGATGGTAAATGTTAAAGTTCATGACAGGAGGATTAGAAAAAGCTAAACAAGTACGGCTCGTCTGGGAGGGTTCAAGGAGGAGGCCGATTCTCTCCAAAAAGAAAATGTCAGCAGAACTTTTGCTTGTTTGCAGAGTTGGACCTGAATGAACAACGTCCTTTCTGAAAGATGAGACCAGAGAAACTTATTTGGCTGCAAAGCTGAACATATGAGCAGAACAAACTCACAGCATCTCCAGAGTACGGTGGTGGAGGTGTAACCTTCTCCATCAGGACCGATTAATCGAACGTTACCCTCCTCTTCCTCAGCCAGGCCTTTCGAAATGTTTACAGATTGTTGTCTTCTGGAAAAATCTCTGCTGGACATCTCAGAATCGTTTTCCAACACGGAAGTTTATAACTAAAAATGTCAGAATCAGGGCTGCAACCAACAATTATTTTAATAATCAGCTATTCTGACGATTAATTGATTAATCGAGTAAAGAAATTTTCACATTCTACAGATTTTTCACTTAACTGCTGAAGTTTTCTTAAATAATATTAGAAATATTTTAAAAGATGCAAAAAAGACAAAAAACAAACAATTGTGTTCCTTTTTTAAATAAAACGCAATAGTAAAGTATTCCTTTAGTGAATCTGAAGTTTTAGGTAAAACTTGTTTTTTATCTTAAATGCAAAATGCATTTATTTTTTGTGCAGTTTTGCCTTAATTACAGCTCTGTGTGTTATTTCATCAAACTGCCTTTTTTGAGTCTGTTTTTAATGATTACTAAATTATTTCATCATTATTTCAATACTTGATTGATCATGATTAATCAGATTTTTCCGATTAATCCCTCATTCAGAATCGAGATGCGAACGTTGTGAACATGTATTTTCTGGTTGTCTTGAAATCTGATGCTTGTGCTTGAAATCCTTGAAAGTGCTTGAATTTTGATGTGTTTTCAAGGTTTGGAAAGTGCTTGATTTCTGTAAAAAGTTCGTCAAAGTGCTTGGTGTTCAAACTGCACAGTTTGATTAAAAGTCTAGTTTTGGAAAACGTTATTTACAGTTGAAACCAGATATTTTCATACACCTAATAAAAAAACATGTATTTTTTCTCGCTGTGTGAAGTTAAATCTGACTAAACTTTTCTTGCTTTAGGTCAGTTAGAATTACAAAAAATATTTCTATTTGCTAAATGAAAAACATTTTTTTTAGATATCTTTTGTAACTTTCTTTGTATATTTGTGATGAAGCTGTTAATTTGAGCAGGAAGGTAATTTACCTTAAGATTTTAGACATAGACGGAGTTTATTGTCATTCATTCATTTAAAAATGTAAAAAGAAATTTGTTTGGATTTTTTCAATAACTTATTGATTGTCTTATATTTTACATGTTAGTTATTGAAATTGGTGTATTTTTTCTGTGATAAATTAGTGTTTTGTTCTCGGACCAGGCAGGCGTTAAAGGTAGTAAGAGACATTTCAAAACATTAAATTTTGTTATATTTATTTTGTCTATGCTGCAGAATATTAATACCTAATAGATTATATCACGTAATAGTTAATTGAAACTGTCTTTTTTTAATTTGTGTTGGTTTTATCTCCAAAGTGTTGCTGGAGGCGTTACTGTTTGTGTGAATAGTTTAGGTGTCGCCTTTAAAAGCTGAAGCAGAACGGTTTGCATGAGCTTGTTGAGCTGAAGGTGCAGATTGAGTCGCTGCGCCGGGTCAGTCGGGTCAGTCTGTGGTCACTTAGCGGGTCGCTCCTTTGTTGATGCGTTCTTCTCCCTGTGCGCTGCCTGACAGGCTTTGAAGAAGCTGATTGGCCAGTTGAGACATAAGCGGTGGCCGTCTGCCAACCAGAAGCCGTCGCTGCTGCGTCCGGGTCCGGATGGGATTAAATATTAATGAGCGGTCCGATTAGCAGAACTCCCAGCAGGCACTGGGGCCGGGTAATCCAGGCCGTGTCAGGGTGCTGATAAGAGCAGAGGAGGTCGTTAGCATGCCATTAAAATATTATTTATTTATTATTTGTTGTCAGAGTTCAGTAGTAACTAGTTACTAGTTTACTCAGTTACATTTACTTGAGGAACTTTGTTGAAAAATGTACTTCTAGGAGTATTTTTATTATTTTATTATGAAGTATTTCTACTCTTACTTGAATAAAAATTTCTGAATTTTCTACCCACTAAATGAAAAACATGTTTTAACCAAAAATCCACCAGACACAGACACACACCTGCAGATTTTAAGTTTCAGAAGTTTTTGATTGAAAGAAACTGATTTGGAAACATTTTCTTTAGCCTGATTTTTATTTTTTTACTGATATGAATTATTGTCATTTTACTCCTTAAAATACAAAAATTTCCACTGAACTTTATATTTTGGTCTGCCTGATGATGTAATTTTTAAATATTAATTGATTGATGATTTGATCAGTTACTTGAGTTGGATGCTTTACCAAAAACATTTTTACTTTTACTGGAGTATAATATTTGGACGCTCTGCCTGCCTGTTTGTTGTTGATTATCTTTATTTTGATTCTTGGAGTCGTTTTGTGTGTTACTGCAGAACTGAACCGGGTTTCTTCCTGTTAAAGGCGACTTTTTTCTCCTCACTGTCGCTGGATGCATGCTCACAGATTGCTGCAAAGCCAAGTCGGCCTGCCGTAATAAATAATAAATCACACTGCAAAAACACAAAATCCTATCGAGTATTTTCGTCTAGTTTTTAGTTCATATATTTTAATACGCTTAAAGTTTTTAGATTAATCTCAAATTTTCTTGGTTTTAAAAAGTCACAACTTAGTTGGAGAAAACAGATTTTATTTCTAAAAAGTGTACAATAAAGAAATTATACATTTCTTAGTTTGAAAAGTCAGAAATTTGCTAATAAAAACTAAGAAATATTGAGATGGATGTCAGAAAACTTCTAGAACAAACAAGAAAATGTCTGCGTACAAAAAGTGAAAAATGTTCCCCTTTTGAAAATAAATTCTCAGAAATTTTCTAAAACAAAATCTGAGATGAATTTCAAGAATTCAGATTTTTTTTCTACCAAATTTGCAAACATTGGATGTCAGAAATTTACTTTTTAGTTAAAATTTTCAGAGTTTAGTCTCAGAGTTTTTTGGGTTGTATTTTCTGGTCCGTTTTGTTTTCTGACGCGCGGCGGTGGATGTAAGAGTTGTCGTCTAAGCCGTCTGGTTTTTGGATCAGAGAGTTGCTGATCTCCTCCAGAAACAGGAAGATGAGGAGGATCAGAGCGGTTTCATGGTAGCAGCTGAACGCGAGGGGCCTCAGGTTTCATTAAACACGCCGAGGCGAAGACATGGAGGGGGGCTGCTGAACAAATTAATGTAAATTACACCCTCATCCATTTGGGTGACCAGCAGGAGGCCCAGACCTGCTGAACCAAACATGTTTGCTGCTGTTGGGTTGCGCGCCGTGTCGAAGGGGCCGCGGCAACAACGCCAAGGCCGTGACCAATCGCTGGCCCCGCCCACCGCGCATACAGGAGGAGGGTTAGCGAGAGGACACATTGTTCCCACTGAAAGCCACTGGAAACCTGAGAAAACAGTCTGGACTGGACTAACAAACTGTGGCCGGACCAGCTGGGTCCGTCCTCTGATCTGGGTCTTACTGGGAGTTTTACATTCCCAGATTGCAATTCTGTTGGTGAGTGATTTCTGACGGGACGGCTTAATAATCAGAAAACAAAGAAAGTGCCAGAGTTACCGGACCCGGTAGCTTAGGAACCACCAGGTTCAGCACTGGGTGTGGATCCCATTTCACCTGGACCCACTGAGCGGTGCCGGATTATTTCTGTAGCTTAAGAAGAGGAGGACATCTGGCCCTAAAAAGATCCAAGTTCAAACAAAAACCAGATCCTGTTTCCTAGTTGGTTAGGATCGGTCTACGGCCTATACAAAACATGTTGGCCAAATCGTTCTTAGATAAGAATTTAGCTGTTCTAGGGCGTCTCGTCACTTTAAATCCAAACAAACTGCTGCTGGTCACACCCCCCAACTCAATGTTTACACCGGCTGTTAACAGATGCACTATTATACAACTGCACGTGTTTGAAAAGCAGAAGTGGGACCTCCTGCACATCCAACAAGAATGCAGGGAGTGGTTTCTGGATGTAAGTCAACAAGAAAACATTTTGTCTTTTCCAGCAGCCATTGTACAGCTCAGACAGTGGTAAAAACAGCTGACCAAACGTGCTGGAGCTCAGATTGTGTTGCTAGGTTACGGCGCATTGCCCATCTAATGTGACGTAACAATCATGGAGCTTTTGAAATTGGTTGTTTTCCAGACACCAAAAAACATTAACTGATTCCTAAAAAAATCGCTTTTTTTAAAGTGCTTTTGCTGTTTTTAGAAGCAGTTCAGACCGAAGTAGAAGTACAGAAGCATTAAAAATCCGATAGGTTCCCTTTAGAGGCTCTTATATGAACCAAACGTACAAAAGACTCGAAGGTCTAAATTATGTTTCCACTGTATCAGCAATGGAAACTCACCACAATATGCGATATGAAATTTAAGAAGGCATTTAACCCCTAAAGCTGATCTAATTATTCAACATTCACGTTTTGCACATTTTTAGTCATTCATAGCCTGGCCCTCATATTCTGTTGTAAAATTCCCAGGTACCAAACAGACATGAGCTGATTTAATGGTTGAGTTCATGATTTCAAAATGTTTCTTTTCAGGAAGTGGAAGGGAAATCATCCCATTTTCACCAAAAAAACTCAAACGTCTTTTAGATTAAACCCAGAAATTTCTACAAAAAAAAAAAAACAAGGAAATGTCTGAGTTTAAAATGTTCACCTTTTCAAAATAAAAAATTCCTCAGTTTTTTTTCTAGAAAATTTCTGATATTTATATATGTTTGTGTGTGTGTGTTTGCGAGAGGTTTTGTTTTGGCGTTGTTTTGAGTTTTCAGATTCAGAAGTTCTATATAGAGAATTTATGAAATTAATCTTAAAATTAAAAAATTTTCTGGCAAATGTTTGACTTCTGAAGCTCAGAAATTTTCTTGTTTTTTTCTAGCTTTCTAAGATTGATCTAAAAATTTGAGGGTTTCTTTCAAGCAAATTTTTGACTTTTTAAGCTCTGAATTTTCCAGTTTACAAAAAAATTTCTGAAATTAATATAAAAATTTCTACGTTTTTTGTATAAATTTACCCATTTTACAGTGGTTCTGATACGCCGTTGTAAAAAAAAAAAAATCACCAACAATGATCTGAATTTAATTTTTATTTTCAGATCCTTTCTAAGATGGTAAATTGAGGCGTTTGGAGGCAGCATGTCTGTCCAGCTCTGACTGCTTCAGGAGGAAAATGGTTGGGAACTTTCCCTCGTTATCTCCTGTCATCGCTGATGCAACATGGCCGCCTCATTTCCCGCTCATCCCAGCTGCAGCTCTGCTCAGCAACACGTCCGCCTGTGGCTCTGTTTATGGGACTGGAAACTTCCAGTTAACTGGTCTGCTTCCAGTGTGACCTTGACTTATGGGACAGAACGAAGTGTCTGCAGCGTTTCAGGCAGCTGCTGCTCAGCTTCTGAGCGCGCTCAGTTCAGCTGTTGGGTTTAGTCTTCAGCTGGATCAGGCCAAACGTGAAGTTGAAACGTTGCAGATGTTTTCGTTTTGATCCAGGGAAAATCAGAGTGAATCCACGGTCCTGTTCAGACATTTTCACCAAATAAATGTTTTTTTTCTCAGTTTCCTATTAAAATAAACAAAATTAAACAATAGTTCAAAATTTGAATGCAACTAGATGCACAAATATTTTCTAAATTAAATTAATTCAGACAGAAAGCTGAGTTCAGTTTTACTCTGAATACGTTTCTGCATTTCTATGTTATATTAGTTTACATTTTAGTTTTTTAATGAAAATTTACAGTGATATTTGTACAAAATACAATAAATGTTTTTTCCCCCGCAGCTTCTTTAAATATACGTATATCCAATAAAACTTTTACGTTTTGCTTTATACAAGAATTTCAATGTATTAATGGGTAAAACATAGCAATAGTATTAACTTGAACTTTTTTAGGCTGAAGTATAGATTCATGGATGTATGTTGACGCCTTTCCCAAATGGGCAACATTGTTTTTGACAATTTGAAAAATTATATTAAAAATCCCCAAAAAGAACTATAATGTATATAAACAAAAAAACTATATATATATATCTATATATATATATAGATAGATAGATAGATAGATATTAAAAAAACTACATATAAATCAAAATGTGTACATACAGATGTATTGTTTTAATGGTTGGAAAAAACTGTTTTGCTCCGTAAATTTTTTTTAGATAAAATAACATAACATTTCAAATCACATAGAAGAACAATCAGATATTTCTGAATTATTTGTGATATTTTCTCAACAGACAAAACATTTTTATGAGTCTTTGGCTGATTTAATTAAACTTTGGTGTCAGTTTTTAAAGCATTTTTTAACGTTTCAGTCATTCTTTTTATTGATCTGGTTTTAATAAACCAATAAAGTCGAAACTGATGTGAAAACGACTCAGGCATCTGTAATCTGAGCGAAGCTCTTCGAGGATATTCATGAACAAATAAACGTCACATTTTGTCAGATTACTGGCGTTATTCCTGCGGAGGAGTGTGAAGTCTCCTCTGTGTGATGCGGGGGGGACGGTGGTAAAGGTCGGAGGTCAGGCTGCGTTTGATTTGCTGCACTCTGGAGCGTGAAACCTGAACCCTCGCCACTCTGCAGAGACCCACTGAGCGTGTGCAGAGTGACGCCTTATTTTTGGAAAATCCGATCAGCCTCTGCAGCAGACTGTGCTTCCTCTGTTTGCACTTTTTACGCTTTTCACGATGGACCTGGATCAACTGTTCAAATGTAAACACAGAGACTCCGCCGCCGCCGTTCTGATTCCACAGGAAGCGAGTTTTACACTCAGATGGATCTGAAGTTATTAATCCTGTGTCAAATCAATAAAAAGTTTAGCAAAAAGCTTTATTTAAACAGATTAAATCAATCAGAAGGAATAAATTGTTAGATTTGTCTTTTAATGAAGCTTATTGATTTAACTTATCATGCAATTAAGCCAATTAATTGTATAAGTTAACCCTTGTGTTTAGAAATGGGGTCCAACCGACCCCACACACGTAAAACGTATCATTTGCCACAGTCCTCTGTTTGCCTCAGTCTTCGCACGCACAAGGGTTAAAACAGACTCAATAATTTCCACATAAATGATTTATTATTTTTCATTTTGCTCTTTTTCTGCCAAAAACTGGATGATAAAAGTTTTCAGTCTGGTGTTTTAAACTTTTATTTGAAGAGACATAATAATTCATTTTATTTGTTTTATTTACTTTGGATATTTAAAATGTCTTCCTGTTCCAATGTTGGTCTTTAGGATTTAAAGTTTTTGATTTTTGAGAATCTGTTCTTGCATTATTATGCCATTATTACAACTATATTTATTAACAATGGCCTCAAAACAACAATTGAATCATTTGTTGCAGTAACTCCTGGGACAATTTATTGTCCAAGAAAGTGTGATATCGTGACATTCCAAATAAAAGCTAAAATATAAAGCTTGTACGCAATTATTAGAGGTTTAGTTCTCTAAAAATTTTATAAATTCTGCCTTTTACTTTTTGCCATTTTATTGGAGTAATGGTTCAAATTTAAAGTTCCTTCAAGTTCAACACAAGTCCAATTCAATTCAGACTAATGGTTTCCTGGTAAATATTCCCATCTCTTGACCCTGTAAATGCGTTTACTCTCAGGTGTGTCTTGGAACTCAACACTGCAAAAACACAAAATACTACCAAGTGCTTTCTTCTAGTTTATAGTGCAAATATCTTCAAATTAGACAAAACCAACTTACAAATAACCTTTCAGCAAGAATAATATACTATAGGTGAAATAATCTGCTGAAGGATCTAACACTCCTTGATATCAATATTAAAGAATAACTGATGTAAAACAAGCTCCTGTTTCTTGCTGAAAACCTGTAAATCATGTTTGTCTTATTTTAAGTGTAGTAAGAAATTGGCTGTATAAACTAAACAAAAATATTTGGTAAGATTTTTGCAGTGAAGGAAAACTGTTCTTGTTCCTGAGCTGATTTTGTTCTCATCAGTTAATTGTAACATTATCCTTGAAAAATCCTAAATAATGTATTCTTTTAAAAAATTAAAAATTACAATTACAGACATTAAGACTAAGAATTTCAGTTTCCGTACCAATTTTCTGAGACGTGTAAATAAAAAGTGGAATTGTGCCTGAAACGTTAAACTCTGTTGATTAATGAAAGTTGGATGTTTTTCGGACTATTTACTGGGAATTTATGAGTTTGAATTGGATTGTAAATGACTTGGATTGACCTTGAGGGAACTTTAAATTTGAACCATTACTCAAATTAAAACTCAAATTAACAGAGGCCGTATTTATTACAATAATTTTAGTTTCCTTAAAAAATGTTATCCGCTGATGTGATCCCACAAAAACTGTTTATCTAAATGTATATGAAAGTTTTATTTTTTCTTTTACCCTTCAGTTAATATGAAAACTCAAGAAATTTAAAGGATTTCTACATTCTCAGTTGGAAAAATAATCACAACACCGTTGTTCGTAGTATTTATTACTTTGTTTTATATTCAACGAATCGGCAGCTAATCACTGCTATATTTTTTCAGCAGATACTTAATTCACTATAAAATCTGTAAGAAAACATAGCGCACAAACAAAAAATGAAACATTTAAAATAGAATTGCACAACAAAACACAGATAATTGATAGATGAACATTATATAAAAACAATAATAGTTTTACTTTTTTAGATTACATTATGTATGGTGTGTTGTCAGTCTAAAAGCTGCTTTAATGTTCTACTTTAAAATTATTTTACCGACCTAAAATTCTAACTTACATATATGTATATGTCTGTACCTATAATATAAAATGCAAGAAAAACAGACGTTATTTGCTAAAAGTTATTAGCTAAAATATTTTACCATTTATATTTAACTTTTCCATTACATGTAAACAATTTAATGTTTTTCTTTTTATTAAGAAATGTTGTATATAAAATGCAATTTAAAAGAAAAATCAAAAATATTTTAAAAATTAAATCCAGAATCAGGTGTATCACAGAGAGTTTAGCAGCTGCAGAGAGTAAAAATCTATTTTCTGAAGCAACTTTTCAGGTTTTCCTGTGGAATCTGGTTCAGGTCTTGTGTGTGACCCCGACGCCCCGCTAAGCCCGACCGGGCGGGGACCGGCGGGTTTATGGGGACCGCTGAGTCGGGGTGAGGAAGGGGTGGATTAGTTCCACTTGGTCGGCCATGGCCCCCCCGGCGCATCCCCCCGGCCTTTGTCCCGGCTGTCAGCGGTGGCCATGCTCCACCAATCACACACCGCCGTCAACAATAGCTGCCATCATTCCCAGAATTCCCTGAGTGGACGCAGAGTTTTCCTCCAAAAGCAGGAATCACTTCGTTTACCCACAGTTGGATTTTGTTTTCTTCAGTAAAGATTTTTACACTAAAGTATATATATTAAAAAAATAATAAAAAAGGAATTTATCAGAAATATATTGATTCAAGGTGAGACGTTTTGAAACAAATGCTAATAATTTTTTGTTTGTATTTAGTTAAATTATTTGGTTTTAGTTTGGTTTTGCCTGAAGTTTTTTGGTACTAAATATTACAAATACATTCATTGTATGTATTTTTTTATTATTATTTTGTATGTTTTTAACATGACTTGTCCAGCAGTGTTGAAGCCCAAAACTTGCATTTATTTTACAAAAGTATTTCTCAAATAAGCAACATTTTAGAATGTATCCAGCTTGTAGAACGTAGTTTAGACTTACTATTTTATTTTTTATGAAAGAGACCATCATTTAAATAAAAATAATAAAATTTTGATAGATTAAAAGTAAGCTCTTATTTAAGTTTATGCATTTGAAGACAACATAAATACTGATTTATTTAGTTTTACTCTGCATGAATTTCTTAATCAGTGATATTTTATCTTGCAAGAAAAAATTTAAATAAGTTTATTACGCTGGTTTTTCCATGTTTGTTTTTTCTTAAAATTCTATTTTAATCCAAGAATTAGGTGAAAATTTGGTTTGGGTTTTTATTTTAGATAGTGATGCTGTTGGCATCAAAAGACAGGAGGCAGAATCCAGGTAATCTGTGATTCATCCTGTTTTCTATTTCCGCTGACGGGGATTAAAATAAAGCACCAAAACAACATCAAAGCTTCAGATTCTGGTCGTTTTCTGGTTTTATTCCTTGAAGATTTCCTCGCCTGATGAAAGAAAACTTAAACTCTTTATTTTTTTTACATGTATATGTTTGTTTTCTGGGGAACAACGTGAGATGAATAAACTAATCTGCTTTTTGAGATCAGTGGTATTCAGGCTTCGCACTTCAAAACCAAACACCTGTGAACCGAGTTTAGTCTCCGCCCACTCAGCAGGTGAAGCTTTTTTTATTAACAGGGGGATAATTAACACTCTGGCTCCAGAAAGGGCAGCCTTGGCCTTTTAGGATCCCCTCCCACATTAATCACTGAACCCCGCTGCCAAGGTCAAAGGTCTCCACATTTTTCTTCTGACACTCACTGAAGTCTTTGTTTGTCCTGATCTGATCCTGGATCAGAACAGTTCTGCTTAAATCCAGCCGGATTTTCCGCAGATCAAGTGTTTATCTGTACAACGTAAAAGGTTAATTTATATTATTACAAACGGGAATGTTTTCTAAAAGTCAGATTAACATAATGTTGATGTTTATACCAAGTCAGAAAGGGCCATAAAATCTGATTTTACATGGAATTTCCACTTCTTTTGTAATGCTAACACTAGTAACACTAGTTGGCCTCATCATGAGATATTTTTGATTTGGTAATCTAGTGGTGGACTCTCTTAAGCTAATTTGCTAATAGCAGAGCTAATCTCTTGTTTAGCACTTTAACTTTTTTGCTAAATCTGAAAATGTTTAGTGAACTTAGCTTCCCCTAAATAAATTTTTCCAAATACCTTCTTAACCGCTAATTAGGGCTGGACAATAAATCCATATTTCTTCATCTAAATCTATATTTCTTCATCTAAATAAATATAGAGCCAGCAATATCAATAAATAATCTGAGAATATTCAATATACAGAATATTTACTGAACTCTGATCCAGAACCACACAGCATTTTGGGAGACGTAGGCAGAGAAAAGGCTCACAACTAGCGCAAAAAGGTTGGAGGTATCAACTAATTAATTCATTGTTTGGTTACCTAGCAACAACCTGTTGAGTAACTTGCACTTCAGCAATTTGATGTTTTGCCTCATAACTGCTTGAAGATAAAAGTGATGGACTTCTTATACTAATCTACTAGTAGCATAGGTAGTGTTTTGTGTAGCACCTTAGCTTTTTTGCTAAATCTGAAAAATTTAGGGCACATGGGGCTTCCCCTTAATTAAATTTTTCCCATAAATTTTATACTGTTAATATGTTTAAAAAGTTTATGTGGGACAGCAGAGTTTTGATGCGATGATGAGTGACTTTTTGGCATAGTATGAATAAACGCTTCTTCTAGATGACATTGATCTCCTCTTTCTGATTTAATAATGAAACTGATCGGTACAAATACGCCTACCGTTTCTCCCTGAGTAGAAAACAAATTCATTTAGAAAGTTTATTTCTCCTTTCTTGCCTTTTTTCCTTTATATTCCTTGTTGACAAGTTGTTGTTGCAAAGATCTGCTGTACAAAGATCTTCAGAAATCCACTGTCAGAGCGCTTTGTTGGGAGCCGATCTGTTGATGTTGTTTATTTTTGATTTAAATCATACCTGCTGTCAGAAACGAGTAAATTACACCCTGTTCTGCTTCAACACCTTGATATTTTTAAGAATTGTGTGGGGAACAGAGGGGGAGGTGTGCATGAAATGAAAAACTTTAAAACACAAAGCTGAAACCTCTGAAGACGCAGCGAGCGGGAGCGACTTGTTCGGCTTTGATCACTTCTCTGTATCTTCAGCTACAATTCTCCTTGGAAAACCAGTTTTTTTAAATAATATTTGGCAAAGTTCTAGTAGCTCTAGTTTCTGATTTTTTTTTATTATTTTTTTTGATAAAATACAAGCAGGTGGAAAGAAACACACCTGCTATCTTCAGAGGCAGAAACATGTTCGGCATATAGTTAGCATGTGATGTTAGCACAGATGGCAGCAGGTGAGGTGAGACTCTGATGACAAGAGCTGCGGGACGAGCTCATACTCGCTCCCATCTGCTGCTGCATGTGGGTTTCTGCGCGCGTGTCCAAGGCTCAACAGTTGCCGATCACGCACGCAAAAATTTGGGAGCTCATGTTACAGACAGAAGCCGTTCGACAGATGTTTCGTGCCATAACGACATGCAGAGACTGGACCAGACACACACACACACGTTTGTGTTTCTATCTTTGTGGGGACTTTCCATTGACTTCCATTCATTTCTACAGCCTAAACTTTACCTTTACCCTTTTCCCAACCCTAACCATCACATACCTAACACTAACCATCACATACCTAACCCTAACCAAAACTCAATTCATACCTTAGCCCTAAATCTGACCCCTGACCCAAAAACAGGGTTTCCCCTTGTGGGACACACACACACACACACACACACACACACGTTGATGAAACTGCCCTGAAAAGGAAATTTCTGTGGAATGAAAACTTTGCTTTGGTTGTGATAAATTAATGATTGAGAAGGTGAAGGAAGACGGTCTTTACAGGAGTGGATATAACAGTAAATCCACTCAGAGGTCAGAGCAAGCAATTCTCGGAGAAACGACTAAAAAAATAAAACCCTCAGGACCGGCATCCTTGATTCCACAGGCCTCAGTTAAATGTTGAAGCAGAAAAGAATCCAGTTGCATTGTTTATTATCTTATGTTCAAACACAGACAAAAATATGTTAAAAAGCAAACAAAGTTAGAAGACTACAAAATAAAATACTGTGCAGTTATTAAAGACATCAAACTGGTCCAACTAAATGGGATGATATTTAAAAATGTACAAAACCTAGTTTTTAGTTATTTCTGCTGAAATCATTTGTTTCTCACTCTGCTTGATTTTCAATCCATCAATTTGTTCCTAATTCCCTAAACTAGCCAGCTTAGAAAATAATGTTTATTCTTAATTTCATGCGATCCATAACTAAATTTCTTACATATTTAACTGCAGAATCAGCAAAGTGTTCTCCAGTTACGGAAACTTGAGGCTCATACTTTTATTTGTTCAGAGAAACCAACAGTCTAGGGAGAAAAATGATAAGAGCTTTTTGTTTGGCCCAAAACGTTTCCCAGGTTCTTAATGTTGGAGCTCATTAGCCTTTAATGACTTGGTAATTACCTCATCCTAGTGTTCTGTCCGTGGTCCCGAACCGTGACAAACAATGACTAATTAGGACATCATTAAAATGAAGAATTATTCCTGTTCTTGTGCAAAATATCCATCTGCACCTGTGGTGTTTGTAAATGACCTGATTACCAACAGATCTGTATGTTACTTTGCACTAATTTGATGATTAAAATGAGAAAAAAAAACTGGAGGATGTGAGTTTGGGGTTTACACAACTTTGAAAATCTGGTACTTGCTGTACCAATGATGCAGAGTTATTTTGTTGTTCATTAACCCAAAGCACCTTATTTTAATTTACACAACTTTACTGAGGAACCATCTTTAATTTGCAAAATTTTTAGATTTTTATTCAAAGAAAATATTTAAGATTCTTCTACTTTTAAATTACATTCTGAAATGTTTTTATTTGTTTTAGTGACCTACTGTTATTCTGTCCCTCTGTGTGTGTGTGTGTGTGTGTGTGTGTGTGTGTGTCTCTGATGATTTGATCTGTTGCCTCTTAACGAGGTCATGAGTGATGCAGATTGACTTGATTGGTTGATTTGTTTAATGAGCGAAAAACAAGACACTAATTACTGTCATGTTTGTGTGCGGCTGTCATGGGAGGATGCACGTTTCTGTTTCACTTTATGAGACTTTGGAGATTTGTGGTTCTTGTGGGTAAGAACATTGTGTCTCTAAACGGTTCATTTGTACCCATCTGAAAACAGAAGCTGTTTTCATTCATTAAAATGTTGGGAAAAGTCAAATTTCTTTAACACAAAATAACTAGTTTTTAATTTACTTAATTGCAGGGTCTGTCATAAATCAATCGTATTTTGATCGAAAACTATACATCGACAAAATAGACAACCTTTTTAACTGAAGAATCATTTTTGGTGCTAAATTATTGAACAAATACACATAAAAGCTCAACAACAAAGATGTTATTATTTAGGTCTTTCAACAATTAGATTATAAGTAAGGTGTTTTTCTACCATACAGTTTCTTTCATTTAACTTCTTTGTTTATTGATCATCATGCAGACAATTTTTTGGTGGTTCATAAAAAACAGGCGTTCGATTATTGTAAATCAAAACATACCAATGGCACCATAAATTGAAACAAGTTCAATAATTTCCATTTGCAAGGTTTATAGTTTTTGTCTTTTCTCTTTCTCTTCCTACTAAAAGTTGGATTATAAAGTCTTCAGTCAGATCCATTGGTCGCAACTCGCCATTTATTGAAGCACAATTTTGTTTACAGGGACTTCATAGTTTATTTTGTTTTTTGTTGTTGTGTTTGTTTTGGATATTTAAAATGTCTTCCAGTTCCAGTGTTAAATGTTTTAGAATTTAAAGCTTGTTCT